>NC_134472.1:71906637-72169137 GCF_964194025.1 Convolutriloba macropyga | reverse complement strand
ATGTAAATTTTTGATAAAAAGCCTACTTGTTGTTTATCACTATATGACAAAATTGATCTCTTCTGCACAAGTCTCCAACATTTCTTTGATGCTTGTATTCCGTTTGGTTTAGATCACTGCTAATGAAAACATTTGCAAATTTTTGGCTAGAATCATCCTTGAACTACGTCTCCGTCGTAGATATAGTCAATGGTTGAATCTCTTGTAGTTCCATCAGCACTTCGAAATTACTTAAACTTCTGCAAATTGATCTAATGTTTGGCAAGATTATTTTGTTTGTACTTATTTTGGAAGTTTCATTCGTGAACACATTACAATTTTTTTTTGTTTTTGTCGCACAAGTGTCAAACGGATCTTAGGAAAGTCTCAAATCTAGAAAAAGGACAAATTTTACAAATAATTTCAACTCGCAAAATAAACAAAATAATTTTTATCAAAGCAAATATTTATAAAAAAAATTCCCCATCACACTGTGGGTTGCCTCTTAAAGTTACAAAACTGTTTTGATCATAATATTATTATCTAAACACCAATTTCAAATCCCTCTTTTAGTAGAAAATCAGAAAATCATATAAGGAATTGATTAAATAGAAATTCACCTATAATTTGGGTGTGCTGTTCTGATTACATTTTCTATGCATGAAATAAATAGAGGGATGCGGAAGAGAGGGCTGGTAATTCTAAGTGCTTTCTACATGCTGAACGTAATACCAAAAGAAAAGTAGCAAGGTTCTAACGTCAATGGTTTTGATTGACTACGACTCAAGTCTTCTTGAAAAAGAGAATATTGGAGCATCAACTATAGGTTGGACTTCTTTTCAGCAACCTCCTCCAAAAAGAAACAAAAGAGGACCAAATATGTCTTCTAATTGCACTTTTCCTTTTCCTCTGAGTACAATAGCAACAGCTGAAGTGAGATTGCTCCTCTGCGCAAGATGCACGAGAACCTGAAAAAAGTCGAGGAGCGCGCGCGGCCTAGCAGAAGGGCTGGCTCTCCGGAAATTGTTCGAGCAGGCGATTGGCAATGTTACACCAGGACTTTCAAAGTAAAATGTTACTTCAAAGACATACCTTTTGGGAAATCATCATCCGTGGAGAAAAAAGAGTAAAACTGATATGAATTTCTCAGATTAATTGTTTTTGCAAACTTTTTTCCCTCAATTACTGTGCTGTGAGAAAGAATAGATTTACTCCAACTGTTTTTGTAATTTTTTGATATTTTAAAATGAGTTCTGAAACTTATCAAGAAACCATTCCTTCTGGTTTCAACTGATCGAGCATTGAAGAAATGAAGTTTGCCCTCAATTTGCTTAAAGAGGATCTATTCTGTATGCCCCCCCCCAGCTTAGTGAGCATAAATCTTTTATGACCCCCAGGCGCACATGCTATTGTCTTACATAGTAACGTGCTATATAACAACATATTTTTTTGTAACGGGGGGTCAAGAGAAACACTGGGGGGGCCGAAACAGAGTAGATCCCTGAAAAAGTTATGATTTTCCTGTTTGTGCCAACCACTTCCCCCACCCCAGCTTAGAGGTTTCTTATCATTTGTTTTCCTCAGATGCTCGTGCCATGTTTCTGCAAGGGCACGTGCTTCGTAACTAGGGGTGCATAACTTACTGGGGGGGGCACAAATGGAAAAGATCCGATTGTTGTCACAAGTCCTACCCTAAATTTGTTTGTTCCTAAAGGGACAGGTGTCTAGTAACTTTAAAGGTTCACAAGTTTAAGGTCAATGGAGAGCTACTGGATTACACAACGGTTCAGAAAGGGCAAGGTTCCCATTTTTGACGGTTCCAGCTACTAGGGATTTACAATAATGGCTTCGGCCATCTTGAATTTATGCATCATCAATAAAGTTAATTTAATTTTTCTTATTGTTTACCCAGGTTACCCACCTTAGACGAAATTTTGAAAACTTACTAAGACTTACACGCTGCCGTAGAAAACTTACAAAACTTTGTACGGCACCGTATAAGGCCGTAATAAGTTTTCTACGGCACCATATCAAATTGATGTAATTACCAATTTCTAAATTCTAACTTCCTAAAAGCGGTTTTAATAACAACGCTTATCCCATACAAGTCATTTTTTCATTACTTTTTGGCACCTTTCACATCTATGAAAAATTACAAAACTTAGTACGTCGCCGTATAAGGCCGTACCAAGTTTTGTATTTTTCCCAAGGTATGTTTCCAAACGTTAATTTGATCTGTAGTTAGGCCTGACGGTCAAAAATTTTACCTTGAAACAGTTCAAAATAGCAAAAACCTGTTACGACTCTTATTTTCATTTGGCCAAGATTGTGTGAACAAGTCTGGGAATGTTCCAGACCAAATCAAATCAATTAGAGCGACAGTTTCTTTGTTTCGCGATTTTTGACAGGACGTGTCGTCTTATCTTGACAATTGAATTTGAGGTACAGAAACGTGACATCTCTGATAACTTCAAAATTCAATAGCAAAACATTAATTTAGCAAATTGTAACGCAATAATTGTGACTTGAAATTCTTGTCGCTTCATTTTCAGACCTTTCTTGAAGTTTTAGCTATTGCAAGCATTTAAAATGATAGCCATCTATAAATTAAACCTTATTTTTGATTTATTATAAGGGCTGCAATTTAATAGCTGAAAACAGCTCCTAGAACTATGAAAGAACTATTAATCAATTTCGATATCTACTTTAACAAACGCAGATATCCATTCTCGTCGGCAGACTTGTAAAAATGAGCCCAAATATAAAATTGTCTTTGATTTTTGTGTCTTGCGCTGGGGCTATTTTGGCATCCCAACTTAAGCAAACATCAGAAATATCAGTTAAAACTTCTTTAGAGGATAATGGAAGAGATTTCAAACAAGAATGGAGAATGTGGAAAAGTTTATACAAAAAAGAGTACAGAAATCTTTCTGAAGAAACGGAAAAATATGGAATTTGGCTTAGCAACTTGCAATTTGTCAATAGGCACAACTTGAAAGCGAGTTTGGGCAAAAAATCGTTCACGACTTCACTGAACAAGTACGCGGATTTATCAATCGATGATGCCAGAAAGAGGATGAACGGGTACAGGCGTCATTTGAAAAGTGGATGGATGGCAAAAACTGCAAAAGAGTTTTCGAAGCCCAAAGGACTGGTAAGTCTAAAGCAGTGATGATGTTTTTCCAAGCCAGAAATTGCATTTTCAGCAATGTGGTTTTCAATTATTGTTTAATTAATAGGTTCAATCCCATATCGCTCGAACTTCCGTAACATGTAAGTTGGATAATAACTACCATCTATCTTAGATATATATAGTATAAATAAATTGTCCAAAAGAGGAGAAAAGGTAGAAAAAAACCACGAAACAATATGTTTATTTTCAGACAGTTAATTTCAACTTTCAATCTTGAATTGACTCAATCACATTTGGAAACTATATTCTTTATTACTCCTTAAAATCTGCAGTTCTCTTGAATAAATTTACTCAGTGTATTTTGTCAGTGTATATAGCAACACTTGTTTTAAGCCTCAAATTTGGTGCGATTATTGAAAAATTGTGGAAAATTGGGTGCATTTATGGAACATTGTTCTCAATTGCTTTTGAAATCGTTGTTCACAGTCTAATATAACCCTCATCCACAGCGCTAGTCAAAATGAGAGACGTATCAAAATAGAGAAATTTTTACTGTTCAATCAGAGTTGATAAAAACTCGATACTGTTTTATGATTGGTTAACGGCTCCATAATGAACTCAACAAATTTTCCATTTAAAATGGGACATGAACATTAACATAATTTCTCAGAAATCGCGTTAATCCCAAAGAGAAAATATATGGAAGTTCTGGGGAACGTTTATCTCACGTTCGTTTATAATAGATTGGTATCAATTTTCATTAGGCCACAGAGGCATGGCCATACACAGTGAGGCATAGCCATATGCAGCAAAAGACCGCATCTAAAAATTATGTCAAACATAGGTTAATTTAACGCTCAAAATTTCAGTCCGTTTAATTCTCGACAAAGCAAGCCTCTTCAACAATCAAAATATTGGTATTTCTATTTTTGGGTTGAATCGAAGACTAAAACGAGGTAAATAGCAGATTTGAACTTATCTACCATAGCACAGTTTCAACACAGTTTCCACTATCTGTTCAAATTGATATTTTAGATAAAACACGATTGGTATCAAATTGCATGAAAGTCCCACGCAATTACGCAATTACTACAATCGACTAAAATAGGGGGGGGGGGGGTGAATCGCAAGATTTTGACTTATCTACCATCACTGTTTTGAAGATTGGGGTTTGGAGTTGGATCATGAGTCTTTTACGGGAGAAATAAAAAGATCAACTTTTGGACTAATCGGAAAACTGGATTCGTATTTTGCGTGGAAACTAATTACCGTAGTTTTAGAAATTGGTTTTATTATCAGTCAAAAAACTTACATAAATGAATAGTGTAATTGCGGAGATTCGAAAATATTAAAGGAAAGGTACAAAGTTTTTGAGAAGTTCTCAATAAATTTTTTTGAATAATTTTTATGAATCAACAGAACAAGAATAGTTTTTAGTTTTTGCTTTGTTGACATAACTTGAGTTGGCCTCTAACAAAAACAAATAACTAATGCAATGTTGTACCAAAATATCAATCAAAACACACGCAGCTATATCCTGACACATTTTTGCTTGAAATGGATGATAATGTGTTCGACCAAAATCAACTTCTACTCATCTTGCAAGATAAGCATTTAGCTAGCAAGGTCTTACAAATTAGACATCGTCTGCAAAATCTTGCAAGACAAGCTTGATCTTGCAAAAAAACCATTTCTTGCAAGAATCTTACAATATCTTGCAAGCTCTTCCTTTGGTCGTAATTAGGGTCCAGCAAGAAAGAAATGAAATCTCAATAAATTACTTAAGCGTTTTCTGCCATCAAAAATATCTTTATAATCGTATAAGCAATTTTACAGTTAAACACAGAAATAATCGGAGATAGCTTTATAAATACAGGCCTTGAATATGACTAGATAACTTTTGTGCCTTAATTATTCGGAAACCATTTTTGCGTTATCTACCAAAGACAACAAGCAAACAACAATTTGATTGTGCTTAAAAGCCCTTCCTTCTGATCAGACTATAGTGCGCTCAAAAGCCCTCTGATCTGACCATCTGAAGTGACCTCTGGTCATACTGAAATGCGCTTGAAAGTTACCCCTGATTAGAATATCCTAGAGGGGAATGACCTCTAATCAGACCATTACCATCCGGAAATGATCTCTGATCATACCATCCCCAGACCGCAGTGACTGCTGATCATACTATTGTGCGCTCGAACCAAATCCCAGACCCTGTAATTTTGGTCTGGGAACACATTGTGTGCATTGGACTTGGTCTGATCAGACGTCGCGTCAGGATGGGACCTCAACCTGGCTGATGCATCAGAAAGCAAGAATAAAGAATGTATTTCTCTCATATAAAACATTATGAGAAAATTATAATACAGAATTTTTAAGCAAAGATTTTAAGTATTACTGGATCACAATAGGAGAGGATGGTTGACGCGATGCATACCTAGCCAAAGAACTACCCTAGATAACTATTAAAATGCGTTTACATAACTGGAACGCATGGGGATAGAAAACTAAATTGAATTTTCTACGTATCAACCATCGCCTTGGCAATAATAGAAAAAAAATAACTTTCCGTATGTCTGCAGTCCACTCTTTTTTCCAGGCATTACCCACTGATCTTGACTGGAGTAAGAGGGGAGTTGTAACGGGTGTTAAGGACCAGGGACAGTGCGGTTCATGCTGGTCATTCTCAGCCACTGGAGCGCTGGAAGGCCAGCACTATTTTTCAACCGGAAATTTAGTCTCGTTGAGTGAGCAGAACTTGCTGGACTGCAGCTGGGATTATGGAAACCAGGGTTGCAATGGAGGGTTGCCGACATACGCATTCCAGTATGTGAAACACAATGGAGGAGTTGATACTGAGGCGAGTTACCCCTACGAAGCAATGGACGGGGTCTGCAGGTTTGTTATTTTTATCGCGAGAAAGATGAATGAGCAAAAATTGCATAGCTCATCCTAGTCCAGATGACCGAACAAAAACGACCGCTTTTACCCTAATCAAAAAGTTATTTAAAATTACAAGTTCCTATTATGACGTCTATCATAAAAGTTGTAGTCATAAAACTTTCATAAAATGAAATATTAAAGAAATCAGCTTATTAAAGAACAACTAAGACGCGCTAAAACAAAAACAAAGGGCAAAACATGCTTTAAACCGAACAAAAAAAGTTGTTAAATACGAAATTCTTAAGTAATATGACATTTATCGAAAATTTGTTGTCAATGACTTCATACATTTTTTTTTCAAGTGGAAACTAAAATTTAACTATTACTTTTTGTTCAATTTGCGTTGCAAAATCACCGAGTGGGCTGTTCAAATTGGAACCTTTCTATTGAGTTAGTTTTTCGGAATTTTACTGATTCCGATCAATTGCGTTCAAAATGACCTGTGAATAATTAATTCACTGTCCTAGTCGAGAACACCAACATAAACGACGGTAGATAAGGTTGTGATTTTCGGTTTCAAACGTAAGAAATTTTCGGTTTCAAACGTAAGATAAGGTTGTGATTTTCGGTTTCAAACGGTTTCTCCGGTATTTTCAGTATCTTTGGTATTGGCGTTTTTGGACGCAAGAGAGGTTCGGTATGTTCGGTTTCAGAAGATCCGGCATGTTTGGTATTTAAAACTAAGAGATTGTCTGTATGTTCGGTTTTAGACATAATATCATGTGCTTGGATCTACATTCAGGACGCTAGAGAATAGAACTTTAAAAATAAAACTGCGCAAGGGCTGCATCTTGATTTTTTCGAATTTTTACGAAAATCTCGATGTCATTATTCAACAAAAAAAACGATCAATCCAAAAAATTCATTTGTTATCGTCTAGACTCCTTAAAATACCATCCCCGAACACAAACAAAATGGTGGAAAACAGATTCGGTATTGCTTTTTTTGGACGCACGAGATATTCCCTATGAAACGAAATTTTATTTCATGCAAGATCTTGATAACTCTGGCAAAACTTGAAATTTCTTGCCGAGATCTTGAAAGGAAACAATCTCATGAATAACTTTTGTATGTTCGTGTTGCATTCAACTCGTTTACAAATTGTTCTGATTGAAATCCATCTAAGTTACAGTTTTTTGGATAAGAAAAAATTTGGGTTGACTATTGTTTAATGTAGTGCAGAAAACTCTGTAGTGCCAAAATATAAAGGTCAGCAAGTGCCTAGTTTATTGCTTAAGAATACATTTTAACCTGCAATACACGTGCTTTTGTATAAGATTGATTTTGAATAACTGGGTCACTGTTTGATTATAAAATTTAGTTTTTGTTTTGTTCTTTCCCTGAAACCTCTGCTTAAAAACCTAAATATCAAAACTTTGTTATCAACCAGCACATAAGGCTAAAAAATTCCTAGTTTTTGCCTAAATAGTACGCTGATACTATCTATACACCTGTTTTTGTGGACGATTTGGAATCGTCTAGGAATTCTGAAAAAATATATAGTCAAGGTACATATTCAACAAAAACTACAACATTTTCAGAGCGTCATTTTTTGAAAAAAGAATTTGCTTTTATTTTGTTCTTCTCTTGATACCACCTGAAATATTTCATCAAATAAAACCAATAAATTTTATTTCTTTCTGTCGTATAATGGTCTTGGCTGCTAGAACACTTCAACATCCTGCATTGTCCAGGTCATTAAGCAAATTTTGTGTTATTTTTCAATTGGTATTTTTTCTTTTTTTTTGTAGTTGTTGAATTGTCCTGTGAGGTTTTTCTCGAATAGAGTATTCGACCTTTTGTAGCTAGATATCATTCCTCTACCCCTCAAAATGATAAAAAGATTTTGAGCAAACGATTTTCTTATTTGTTGCTTGAAAAAATGTCTTACCGAATTTTCAATCATGATGATGATTATGAAGATTGTTTGATTAATTGAAAAAAAAATCAATCTATTCCCTCCTCGATTGGATTAGAACTCCACCAAAAAAAAAACAAAGTGCAAGGGTTATCTTGATGTGCTTGAAACGTAATCTACGGACAGAAATACTTTCTCTCATCAATAAGAGAGGTTTATTTAAGACAAAAAGAAAAAATTAATGCTGCAATTTTTTTTTGAAAATAATACTTATGAAACCAACTAAGTTTATTCATTTATCATACGCGCGCTAATTTAAACTTTAAAGTTTTCTGAAATTATTTACTATACAAAGAAAAAACGTGAAAGGGTCCCAGGGCTGATTCAAAGACTGATCAAGTCAAAATAAGTATGGCTGCTAAAGAAACATACTACAGCATTTTTTTGAAGTTTTTTGAACAAAAAATTAAGGTCTAGGTTCTGCAATACCCAACAAAATAAATACAAATAAAACATCATCAAACGCGACGAGCACTTACAAGCATGCAAAGAAAGGTAGCAAAATTCCCAGTGAGGAAGCAAAAAACCGTTTTGGAAAGAAAGCAATCTTGTCAGTCACTTTTGCTCTGCGTAAGGTAGATCAAAACTTTTGCTGTCTCCATCTCAAAGTTAATTTCATCATGTATTCAATTTTTAAGATTTCTTATAGTTAAAATACACTAACTAAAACTTCATCTTTGCAATCATTGTGAAAAATTTTCTTATAACCGGATTCTATTACTACATTTTTGCTCAAAGGTTTTATTAAGCTCAATAATAATATTAAAAACTTCACAAAGCTTAAATAATAGTCAAAGTACATTTTCAACAAAAACTATAGTGATTTTTACTCAAATAAATAAGCAATGATTAATGCTTTATGACGGAATCACCGTAGAAAAAAGCCATGGCAATTTTTGTTTTAGATAAAAAACGCTAACAGAATGAACTTAGGGGATTTTCTTATTACATATATACAAATCCGGCAAAATGCGCACCAATTTTAATCGGCCCCTGTTTTGAGTTTTATGAGAGTTATCAAAAATGATTTTTTTTCTGTTATGACTATATTAACATCGAGGTGTTCCGATTCTCGTCTCGACTTTTTTGCCATTAACCAAAACAACTCATGTTTACGGAGTTCCCTAATGTAGCAGATAATAGTTTTTTTCTTGCAATTTTAACGAGGCATTCATACTTTCTATGTAAAGTAATTCCGAATTATCATTATTTGTTGCTTTTCGAAATTAATTAGGATTGAATTGTTTGCAGAGCGGTAAATTGATGTTCCATACTGCTGAATTGGTTTATTGTACGTCTTATCAACTTGGTCTAGCTGGTTGCTGTTGAAAAAGGCACACATATGATACATATTACTGACGCTCTCTTTGAAACACTTTTTCGAAGTAAGTCTCAAATTTCAGTTCTTTATCACTTTCTTTTCTAAAGCATCTGTTACTTCTGGCAATTTTATCAGTCAACTCAAAGAATTTCATCCATCTTCACTATATTGATTTCCAAATTAATCAAGATCTGCAACCTAACAGCTTGATATACAACAAAATTCCTTAAAAACCTCGACAGACTTTTCAGATACTTGAATTGCTTTGCAGAGGTTTTATAGAATGTTTGGTGGATCAGGTACAATAAATTTTGTTAAAAAATTTACAGTATCAATTTTTTGAGGTATTACAAGTAACAACATACTTATAGTTTTTCCCAGTTTCGAGGGGATAGCTCATTTTGAGCATATTATTTTATAGGAGATGCACTGAATGCGCTAAAAAAATTTTGTTAATGATGTTTTTTTTATTTATGTTATCGTTTCCGTAGATTTAGCAACGATTCTATTGGTGCAACAGCGAGAGGATACGTCACTCTTCCCAGGGCAGACGAACATACTTTGATGTACGCAGTGGCAATGGCTGGACCAATCAGCGTGGCAGTCGATTCGTCTCACAAGAGTTTTCAGCTCTACAAAGAAGGTACCTACTCTACAAAATCGAATAACTGACAAACTGAACATCAACTGATATTTGGATCGTACTTCTCAGTAAAAATTGTTGCGTTGTTTGAGAGGGAAAAATTATAAAAATGAAACACTCTTTTCACAAGAGAGTTATGTTTTAAGACTGGCTCAAGAGTGATTTTTGTTACATGCAAATGGTGGACAATATTCTTGCAAGATTTCACATTCAAAAGGCATTTACAAAAAAAGTCAGTTAGGCTAAGCTTCGCTGATCAAAAATTCTGATATCAGTCATTTCATTTGGTTTTCAGATAATTTTAGCTACCAAAAGTACACAAATAAATTTTCCAGAATTCAAAAACTTGCAAGATTCTTTCAAGATTTTGAATCCAGGCTAAAATTTTTTATTGAATTCGGTTTTGTAATTTGTTCAATAAACAATAATTTGCTTCAAAAAGATTTTTTTGCTTTGATTGATGTTTTGTAAGATCATTGAAAGAATCTTGCAAGTTTTCACTCATCACTAGGCTTTTTACTGTCCAAAACCACAAAAAAAAATTGTGAGATTTTTTCTGGCAACCGAAGAAGAAATCAAGGCTTTTTTATAGCACACTCTTTAGGTCACATTTAATCTACAGCACATGTGAGAAGGTCCCCAAATGGGCACATTAGAAAGAACGAGGCAAAGTATGGATCATAGGTTGTGTTTGATCTACCTGAGTCTTTTCACTACTTGAACGAGCTAAAGACTGGAGCATGAACTTGTTTGGTCTTTCTGAGTCTTTTCATAAATTGAACGAGCCAAAGTCTGTATCATATCGCATTTTGGTCGGGACGGGTCTTTTCATAAGCGTTTTTGAAAGAGCACTTGAACGCACCAAAAATTTGAACGAGGCAATGTCTGGATCATAAGATTTATTGTTCTGCTTGGGTATTTTCATAGGCAAAAATGGTTTGGATGGGTATTTTCATAAGGACTTTTGAAAGAGGACCTCAACCTTTGGTTATTTTGCACTTAAACTGCATGCAATTAAAGTAAGTTGTTGTCATTAGGTGGAGCTTGACATGAGATCTCGGTCTAAGAGGGATAGAAAAAATCCCAGCGTTGTCGGGTTGGCTGTGTGTGGAGAAAATCAATTGAAAAATTGTTGGTTCAAAAAAAAACTTTTTTCTCTTTCTCCAGCAACTTTGGCATGGAATCAGTATAGAGTGCAAATCGTCACTCCTTTTGCTTTATGAATCTTCCGTGAGCTTTTCTGCAAACAATTCATTACCAAAATGAATGTCAAAGTGCTAAATTTCATTTCATTTGATAATACATAAATAACATAGCAAATGTGAAAAAAAACAGCTTTTGCAGGCATAATAAAAATTTCAAGGACAATTCAAATAACAAAAAACGTACAAAAACATACAAGCAGGAAAGAAATATGATTCCTTGACAGAAAAAAATACACCCAATAACCTTATTAAAGCTTTCCTTAGTTGACATTTGCTTGACAAACAAGATCTTCGCACCTGTCACTCCGTCAAAAACTTCATTGTTTTGCCATGCAGAATCGGGATGCTACAACTAAATTTAGATTAAATTGGTTACATTGATCAGACTCGTAATTTCTGAATGTTTTAGGACAATTAGGATCTTTTCTGCTAGCGCCCCGCCCTATATAACCGTTAATTTAGCATCCGCAAAAATCTAAGCTTTTGCAAACTGTAAGGGCGATATTTGCATTTCATTGAAACAAGAGTATCTAGGTAGATTAAAAGCTCATTTAAAATTGTTTCTTTAAAAATTTTAAAAATCGAGACCTTATTGTAGCCGATAACACCAAAAATGATACATTACAGAAATTTCAATTGATTCTTACGTTATATGCTGCAAATTTTGTTTGAAATGTGTAATACTTTCAAATTGGCTGTGCTACCTTTTAGTAAATACATATTGATCATAAAATTTCATGTATAAACTTACGTAGCTTTAACATTATATCTAAATAAGTATAAATGGGATGCCAAACAAAGCGGGAGGGGGTGCACTATAGAAAATATCCGACAATTACAAGTGAAGAAATTTCCAGCAGTTCAAATAATGTTATGATCAAAACCAACAATCAAACTTTTTCTGACTTGATATACTGTACAAACGATGGCAGCTAGTTGAAAAAGAAACCTCGAACACAAAACGTTGTGATCAGTAATATTGTGCATGTTACAACCTCAAAAAACTGATTAAACATTTTTCTAATAACCACTTCTAAAAGGCTTACCTGTGAACAATATTTGCAATCAAATTATCAGACTCCAGTTTTTTTTATGAGTTTTGCATTCATTGAAAAAAATTCCCGGTTTTTTACCTAAGTTTGTTTGTTTCTTGATTCCCGAAATTTTGTGCTTTCATAAATAAGTTTTCGGCTCTCATTTCAAATTACTGTTAAATTATAGTAATAATTATCTGCGTTTATGTTTTTGATCTCTATTTCTACGTTTTAAAAATTGAAAAAAAAACGCAAAAAGTGCTCAAATCTCAATATGGTGGGAGTGTGTTTTTTTTGTCTAACTGGAAAAATCTTGACTAGACGGGATATTTACGTTTGAAGCATTTTTTTGCACATTTTGAAATAAACATTTTAGGTTTTTGACTAGGTGTGCTTGTTGTTTGATACCCGAAATTGTGTATTTTCATAAATGAGCTGTCGTCGGTTTTCTCTTGAAATGATTATTTCAGAGTTTTAAAAATTCAAGATAATGCAAAAAAGTGCTCGAATATCAATGGAGTAGGCAGTTTTACTTGGTTTTTTTTATTATTTTTTTGTTTAAACGGAAAAGTTTTGACTAGGCAGGATATTTAAGTTTGAAGCTTTTGCAAATTTTAAAAAAAATTCTAGGTTGCTCGCCTAGGTGTGCCTGTTGCTTGATACCCAAATCTGTGTGCTCTTTATTATTGGTTTTCATTGAAGTTACCATTTTCCTCTAATTTTGTAAACTAATTTTCTGGCAATCAGTAAATTTTTTAGAGCTTCGTTAAGCAAAGATTATTTCCACGTAAATTTTCCGCGTAACAAAAATTTTTGTTCGAATTAAAAATTTAATCAAAAATTTTATAAAAGTTTCATTAACTAATCCAAAAGTTTTAAAATAATTTTGTGCTTTCATAAATGAGTTTTCGGCTCTGATTTCAAATTACTGTTAAATTAAAGTAATAATTATCTGCGTTTATGTTTTTGTTCTCTATTTCTATGTTTTTAAAATTAAAAAAAACGCAAAAAGTGCTCAAATCTCAATATGTGGGAGTTTCTACTTAGTTTGTTTTCGTTTTTTTGTCTAACTGGAAAAATTTTGACTGGACGGGTTATTTACTTGTGAAGCATTTTTTTGCAAATTTTGAAAAAATCTTCTAGGTTTTTGCCTAGGCGTGCTTGTTGCTTGATACCCGAAATTGTGTGCTTTCATAAATGAGCTTTCAGTTTTCTTTTGAAACGACTATTTCATTGTTTTTAAAATTTAAGAGAATGCAAAAAAAGTGCTCCAATCTCAATAGACGAGGCAGTCTTACTTAGTTTTTTTTTCATTTTTTTGTTTAACCGGAAAATTTTTTGAATGTGCAGGATATTTAAGTTTGAAGCTTTTTTGGCTCATTTAAAAAAATTCTAGGTTTCTTGCCTAGGTTTGCTTCTTGCTTGAGACCCAAAATTGTGTGCTCTTGTTTATTGTTTTTCATTGAAGTTACCATTTTCCTCTAATTTCGTAAATGAGTTTTCTGGCAATCAGTAAATTTTTTAGAGCTTCGTTTAGCAAAGATTATTTCCAAGTAATTTTTCTACGTAACAAAAAATATTATTCGAATTGAAAAATTAATCCAAAATTTTATAAATGTTGCAATAACTAATCCAAAAGTTTTCAAATATTTTTGTGCTTTCATAAATGAGTTTTTGGCTCTCATTTCAAATTACTGTTGATTTATAGTAATAATTATCTGCGCTTATGTTTTTGTTCTCTATTTCTATGTTTTAAAGATTGAATAAAAACTCAAAAAGTGCTCAAATCTCATTATGGTGGGAGTTTCTACTTAGTTTATATACGTTTTTTTTGTCTAACTGGAAAAATCTTGACTGGACGGGATATTTACGTTTGAATTATTTGTTTTGCAAATTTTTAAAATTTATTCTAGGCTTTTGCCTAGGCGTGCTTGTGGCTTGATACCCGAAATTGTGTTCTTTCATAAATGAGATTTTGGTTTTCTTCTGAAATGACTATTTCAATGTTTTAAAAACTCAAGAGAATGCAAAAAAAGTGCTCCAATCTTTATAAAGTGGGCAATTTCACTTAGTTTTTTTTCATATTTTTGTTATAACCTTATTAAAGCTTTCCTTAGTTGACATTTGCTTGACAAACAAGATCTTCGCACCTGTCACTCCGTCAAAAACTTCATTGTTTTGCCATGCAGAATCGGGATGCTACAACTAAATTTAGATTAAATTGGTTACATTGATCAGACTCGTAATTTCTGAATGTTTTAGGACAATTAGGATCTTTTCTGCTAGCGCCCCGCCCTATATAACCGTTAATTTAGCATCCGCAAAAATCTAAGCTTTTGCAAACTGTAAGGGCGATATTTGCATTTCATTGAAACAAGAGTATCTAGGTAGATTAAAAGCTCATTTAAAATTGTTTCTTTAAAAATTTTAAAAATCGAGACCTTATTGTAGCCGATAACACCAAAAATGATACATTACAGAAATTTCAATTGATTCTTACGTTATATGCTGCAAATTTTGTTTGAAATGTGTAATACTTTCAAATTGGCTGTGCTACCTTTTAGTAAATACATATTGATCATAAAATTTCATGTATAAACTTACGTAGCTTTAACATTATATCTAAATAAGTATAAATGGGATGCCAAACAAAGCGGGAGGGGGTGCACTATAGAAAATATCCGACAATTACAAGTGAAGAAATTTCCAGCAGTTCAAATAATGTTATGATCAAAACCAACAATCAAACTTTTTCTGACTTGATATACTGTACAAACGATGGCAGCTAGTTGAAAAAGAAACATCGAACACAAAACGTTGTGATCAGTAATATTGTGCATGTTACAACCTCAAAAAACTGATTAAACATTTTTCTAATAACCACTTCTAAAAGGCTTACCTGTGAACAATATTTGCAATCAAATTATCAGACTCCAGTTTTTTTTATGAGTTTTGCATTCATTGAAAAAAATTCCCGGTTTTTTACCTAAGTTTGTTTGTTTCTTGATTCCCGAAATTTTGTGCTTTCATAAATAAGTTTTCGGCTCTCATTTCAAATTACTGTTAAATTATAGTAATAATTATCTGCGTTTATGTTTTTGATCTCTATTTCTACGTTTTAAAAATTGAAAAAAAAACGCAAAAAGTGCTCAAATCTCAATATGGTGGGAGTGTGTTTTTTTTGTCTAACTGGAAAAATCTTGACTAGACGGGATATTTACGTTTGAAGCATTTTTTTGCACATTTTGAAATAAACATTTTAGGTTTTTGACTAGGTGTGCTTGTTGTTTGATACCCGAAATTGTGTATTTTCATAAATGAGCTGTCGTCGGTTTTCTCTTGAAATGATTATTTCAGAGTTTTAAAAATTCAAGATAATGCAAAAAAAGTGCTCCAATCTCAATAGAGTGGGCAGTTTTACTTAGTTTTTTTTCATTTTTTTTTGTTTAACCGGAAAAGTTTTGACTGGGCAGGATATTTAAGTTTGAAGCTTTTTTTGCATATTTTTTAAAAAAAGTCTAGGTTACTTCGCTAGGTGTGCTTGTTGCTTGATACCCAAAAGTTTGTGCTCATGATTATTGGTTTTCATTGAAGTTACCATTTTTCTCTAATTTTGACAGGGCAGGATATAAAAGTTTGAAGCTTTTTTGCATATTTTAAAAAAAATTCTAGGTTTCTTGCCTAGGTCTGCTTGTTGCTTGATACCCAAATTTGTGTGCTCTTGGTTATTGGTTTTCAATGAAGTTACCATTTTCCTCTAATTTTGTAAATTAGTTTTCTGGCAATCAGTAAATTTTTTAGAGCTTCGTTTATCAATGAATATTTCCACGTAGTTTTTCCACGAAACAAAAATTTTTGTTCGAATTAAAAATTTAATCAAAAATTTTATAAATGTTTCATTAACTAATCCAAAAGTTTTTAAATAATTGTGTGCTTTCTTAAATGAGTTTTCGACTCTCATTTCAAATTACTGTTAAATTAAAGTATTAATTATCTGCGTTTATGTCTTTGATCTCTATCTATATGTTTTAAATATTGAAAAAACGCAAAAAGTGCTCAATTCTCAATATGTTGGGAGTTTCTACTTAGTTTATTTTCGTATTTTTTTTGTCCAACTGGAGAAATCTTGACTAGACGGGATATTTACGTTTTAAGCATTTTATTTGCAAATTTTGAAAAATTATTCTAGGTTTTTGTCCAGGCGTGTTTGTTGCTTGATACCCGAAATTGTGTGCTTTCAAAAATGAGCTTTCGGTTTTCTTTTGAAATGACTATTTCAACGTTTTAAAAACTCAAGAGAATGCAAAAAAAGTGCTCCAATCTTTATAAAGTGGGCAATTTCACTTAGTTTTTTTTCATATTTTTGTTTAACCGGAAAAATTTTGACTGGGCAGGACATTAAACTTTGAACCTTTTTCTGCATATTTTTAAAAAAATTCTAGGTAGCTCGCCTAGGTGTACCTGTTGCTTGATACCCAAAATTGTGTGCTCTTGATTATTGGTTTTCATTGAAGTTACCCATTTCCTCTTATTTTGTAAATTAGTTTTCTGGCAATCAGTAAAGATTTTAGAGCTTCGTTAAGCAAAGATTATTTCCACCTAAACTTTCCACGTAACAAAAATTTTTGTTCGAATTAAAAAACTTAATCCAAAATTTTATAAATGCTTCATTAAATAATCCAAAAGTTTTAAAATAATTTTGTGCTTTCATAAATGAGTTTTCGGCTCTCATTTCAAATTACTGTTAAATTAAAGTAATAATTATCTGCGTTTATGTTTTTGATCTCTATTTCTGTGTTTTAATAATTGAAAAAAAAAACGCAAAAATTGCTCAAATCTCAATGTGGTGGGAGTTTCGACTTAGTTTTTTTTCGTTGTTTTTGTCTAATTGGAAAAATTTTGACTGGACGGGATACTTACGTTTGAAGCATTTTTTTGCCAATTTGAAAAAAGTATTCTAGGTTTTTGCCTAGGCGTGCTTGTTGCTTGATACCCGAAATTGTGTGCTTTCATAAATGAGCTTTCGGTTTTCTTTTGAAATGACTATTTCAACGGTTTAAGAACTCAAGAAAATGCAAAAAAACTGCTCCAATCTCAATAGAGTGGGCAGTTTTACTTAGTTTTCTTCATTTTTTGTTTAAGCAGAAAAGTTTTGACTGGGCAGGATATTTAAGTTTGAAGCTTTTTTTGCATTTTTTGAAACAAATTCTAGGTTTCTTGCCTAGGTTTGCTTGTTGCTTGATACCCAGAATTGTGTGCTCTTGATCATTGGTTTTCATTAAAGTTACCAATTTCCTCTTATTTTGTAAATTAGTTTTCTGGCAATCAGTAAATTTTTTAGAGCTTCGTTAAGCAAAGATTATTTCCACGTAAATTTTCCGCGTAACAAAAATTTTTGTTCGAATTAAAAAATTAATCCAAAATTTTATAAATGTTTCATTAACTAATCCAAAAGTTTTTAAACAATTTTGTGCTTTCATAAATGAGTTTTCGGCTATCATTTCAAATAACTGTTAAATTGAAGTAAAAATTATCCGCGTTTAAGTTTTTGATCTCTATTTCTATGTTTTAAAAATTAAAAAAAAACGCAAAAAATGCTCAAATCTCAATATGGTGGGAGTGTCTACTTAGTTTATTTTCGTTTTGTGTCTAACTGGAAAAATCTTGACTGGTCGGGATATTTACATTTGAAGCACTTTTTTGCAAATTTTGAAAAAATATTCTAGGTTTTTGCCTATGCGTGCTTGTTGCTTGATACCCGAAATTGTGTGCTTTCATAAATGAGCTTTCGGTTCTCTTTATAAATGACTATTTCAATGTTTTAAAAATTCAAGAGAATGAAAAAAAGTGCTGCAATCTTCATAAAGTGGGCAGTTTTACTTAGTTTTTTTTCATTTTTTTGTTTAACCGGAAAAAATTTGAGTGGGCAGGATTTTTAAGTTTGAAGCTTTTTTTGCTAATTCAAAAAAAAACTCTAGGTTGCTCGCCTAGGTGTGCCTGTTGCTTGATACCCAAATCTGTGTGCTCTTTATTATTGGTTTTCATTGAAGTTACCATTTTCCTCTAATTTTGTAAACTAATTTTCTGGCAATCAGTAAATTTTTTAGAGCTTCGTTAAGCAAAGATTATTTCCACGTAAATTTTCCGCGTAACAAAAATTTTTGTTCGAATTAAAAAATTAATCCAAAAATTTATAAATGTTTTATTAACTAATCCAAAAGTTTTTAAACAATTTTGTGCTTTCATAAATGAGTTTTCGGCTCTCATTTCAAATTACTGTTAAATTAAAGTAAAAATTACCCGCGTTTATGTTTTTGATCTCTATTTCTATGTTTTAAAAATTAAAAAAAACGCAAAAAATGCTCAAATCTCGATATGGTGGGAGTGTCTACTTAGTTTATTTTCGTTTTGTGTCTAACTGGAAAAATCTTGACTGGACGGGATATTTACTTTTGAAGCACTTTTTTGCAAATTTTGAAAAAATATTCTAGGTTTTTGCCTAGGCGTGCTTGTTGCTTGATACCCGAAATTGTGTGCTTTCATAAATGAGCTTTCGGTTCTCTTTAGAAATGACTATTTCAATGTTTTAAAAATTCAAGAGAATGAAAAAAAGTGCTGCAATCTTTATAAAGTGGGCAGTTTTACTTAGTTTTTTTTTCATTTTTTTGTTTAACCGGAAAAAATTTGACCGGGCAGGATTTTTAAGTTTGAAGCTTTTTTTGCAAATTTTAAAAAAAATTCTAGGTTGCTCGCCTAGGTGTGCCTGTTGCTTGATACCCAAAATTGTGTGCTCTTGATTATTGGTTTTCATTGAAGTTACCCTTTTCCTCTTATTTTGTAAGTTAGTTTTCTGGCAATCAGTAAAGTTTTTAGAGCTTCGTTTAGCAAAGTTTATTTCCATGTCATTTTTCCACATAACAAAAATTTTTGTTCCAATTTAAAAATTAATCCAAAATTTTATAAATGTTTCATTAACTAACAAAAAGTTTTTAAATAATTTGTAAAATATTCCAAAAATATATAATTTATAAATTAATCCAAAAATTTACAAATAGTTTACTGATTATTGCTAAAATTGCCAAACTTATAAAAATAATGTTTCTTTTTTGAAAATGTTTATAAACTATTTCTTGTTTTTTAAAAAGTAATCATTATTTTTGAATGTTGTATGATTGCAGAAAAGACAAACAAGCTAGTGTTGTTAATTTACTATGACTTTTCCCTACATGCATGTAATAGCGATTGCAACCTATTGCTGCCGTCTGTGACAAAAAACTCTAAAATAACTATCGGAGTAACGACACACCAGGCAAAGAAACAATATTTTTTAAATTTGCGTTGAAAATAGGTAGAATAACAAAGTTAGAAGAAAATCTATCAAATTAACGAAAACTAATTTATTAAAACTCAAGTGTTCAAAGTAGGAGTGCACCTCCCTTTTGGCCGAAGCCTGAGGTATTTGGTCATCAAACTTTTAGAAAAATTGTTCCAAGCCATGAAGACCAAAGTTTTGATGCAAAGACTGTCTGGGGTCCAGCTCTCGGAGGAGTCCCGTGAGCCTCAAGTCTCCTTAAACCATCTTTCGGGACATAGTAGAGCATGTGTTGTCTGGACCAGACATGTAAAGTAGCCTCTCTTATCTTTTAAGCTTGGCCATCACAGATATAACACTATAATTTGATGTACTTCTGTGACTATCACTACATCTATCAATTGTCTGGACCTTACACAATTTTTCCTACTAGTAGATTTTTATTGCAGATACTAATTGTGCACAGGGATCACACACAGTTTTCTCATCCACTAATCATCAACTTTCAGTCAATTCAGTCATACAGTGTAGCAATCATCCCAAGCTCTCTCACATCCATCTCAACCGTACTTACCCTGCTTTCGTTGCATACTGGCAAGGGGGTTCAGGCTTATTAGAGTTCACAAGAGACTTTCATTGGAGTCTAGACAAATCGCTACTAAATGGTCGAACTTCATCTACTAGTCTCGATTTCACTTTCGTTACTTTGTTGATTTTTGAGTCAGTAGACCATGTTTCGCTCATTGGAGACATTTCCAACAGGTAGAAGTTGGCAATACAGGGACTCAAGGGCCACTTTTATACACGGTCCCACCGACGACTACTCCACTTTGCTCTCTTCTTTCAAGGGCACTGTTCAATGCTCTAACTCAACTCCCTCATCTCAGTCTCATGCCTGCGCCTATGAGTATTTGGCCGGCAAGAAACAAAGTAGGAGTACCGCTTTGAACACCCAACAAAGAAGTATTCAAAGAAGATACCGCCTTAATAAGTGTAATTTGTGTGTTTTTTGGAAAAACAAACATTTGCAAGGTTTATAGTGCTGGATATACAGACATCTGTAATATTGCCAATGAATTATGAGTTCTAAGTTATAAAAGTGATTAATTGTATCAAGAAACTTGATGAAAGTTCTGAGTTTTTTCTTCTTTCTTCTGGTGGCGGGTTAAACTTTTTCATCACTAAATGCGCAAAAATACATGCAAAATTTGAATGTACAATTTGCTTTCCAACCACAAACTAAAAATGTCCCTCCTCTTTTCCAAAAAAAGGCTGAATGGAAAAATACACTATACATTCCGCAACAGATATATCAATTTAAACTAGCAATCTTTTCTTAATAATTTAAATTCAATACTTCCCATAGTTTAAACTTGCTTTCTATAAATTGTCATTAAAAAAGAAGAACCTTAGTAAAGCATTCTCAGTTGATATTTGCTTGACAATGGATCTACGAACCTGTCGATTCGACGAAACTTAATTGTTTTGCCATGCAAATTCAAAATGATTCAACTAAATTTAGGTAAAGTTGATTACATTGAACAGATTTGTGATTTCTGAATGTTTTATGACAATTAGGATCTTTTCTGCTAGCGCCCCCACCCTATGTAGCCATTAATTTAGCACCCCCAAAAATCTAAGTTTTGGCAAATTGTATGAGTGATATTTGCATTTCATTGAAATAGGAGTGGGTGTCTAGGTAGATTGAAAGCTCTTTTAGAGTAGTTTCCTTAAAACATTTTAAAATTTGAGCACTTAGTGTAGCCGATAACACCAAAAATGGTACGTTACAGACATTTTTATTGATGTTTACGTTATATGCTGCAAATTATGGTTGAGATACATAGAATAATTTCAAATGTGCTCTTTGATCATGCATATTGATCAAAATGCATATTAGACAGAAAATTTCATGTATAAACTTATTAGCTTTATCATTATATCTGAATATGCATAAATGGGGATGCCAAACAAAGCGGGAGGGGGTGCACTAGCAGAAAATATCCGACAATTACTTGTGAACTAATTTCCAGCAGTTGAAATAATGTTATGATGAAAGCCAACAATCAGACTTTTTCTGACCTGATATTCTGTACAAATGATGGCAGCTAGTTGAAGAAAAAACTTCGAACACAAAACGTTGTAACAAGTATTATTGTGCATGTTACAACCTCTGATTAAACTGATTAAACATTTTTGAAATAACCAAGTCTAAAAAACTTAACTGTGAACAATTTTGCAATCAAATTATCGGACTCCAGTTTTACATTCTTTGAAAAAAAATTCTCGGTTTTTTACCTAAGTTCGTTTGTTGATTGATACCAAAACTTTGTGCTTTCATAAATGAGTTTTCGGTTTTCTTTTTCTAAATAACTGTTAAAATATAGTAAAAATTGTATGCGTTGATGATTTTGTTCTCTATTTCAGTATTTTAAAAATTGAAAAAAACCGCAACAAGTGCTCCAGTCGCAATATGGTGGGCGTTTCTCCTTAGTTTTCTTTTTTTTTGTTAACCGGAAAAATCTTGATTGGACGGGATTTTTAAGTTTGAAGCACTTTCTAATTTTTTTGCCAAGGTATGCTTGTTGCCCGATACCCGAAATTGTGTGTTTTCTGTCTTGGTTTTCATTGAAGTTAACTTTTTCCTTTCAATTTTTGAATTGAGTTTTCTTGCAATCAGTAAAATTTTTTAGAGCTTTTTTTAGCGGAGGTTTTTTCCAATTATTTGCTGGACAAAGATTTTTGTTCGACTTCATAAATTCATCCAAAATTTTATAAATATTTGTAAACTAAGCCAAAAGTTAACAAATAATTTATAAAACAATCCAAAGATTTAAAAATAAAATATAGATAAATGCAAAAATTGCAAAAAATTATAAATGTTTATAAAACGATTCATCTTTTTTGCAAATCTTTATAAACTAATTTATAAATTTTTATAAATTACTCATTATTTTTCGACTGGGGTATGATTGCAGAAAGTGAAATACAAGTTAGTGTAGTAAATGTTCTTTGACTGTTCCTTACATGCATATAATAGCGATTGCAACCTATTGTTACCATCTATGAAAAAACTCTGTAACTTAAATACTGGCGTAACGACACACCAGGCTCAAACAATATGTTTAAGATTTGAGCTGAAAAAAGGTAGAATAGGAAAGTTAGAGGAAAAGTTAGCAAAATAACGGAAACTACTCTCTTAAGATTGAAGTGTTCAAAGTAGGAGAACCGCTTAAAAAATTAAAATTTGTGTGTTTATAAAAAACAAAACTTTGCAGGGACTCTAGTGCTGTGTATATAAACATCTGTATGTTTGCCAACGAATTATGAGTTTTAAGTTATGAAAGTGGTTAATTGTATCAAGCCAAGAAATTTTGTGAACATTATGTTTTTTTTATCTGTTTTTCTGGTGGCTTGGTAAACATTTTCATCAATAAATGCTTAAAAAACATGCAATATTTAAATGTTTATCTTGCTTTCCGACCACAAATTAAAAACCTTCCTCCTCTATTTCAAAAAAAAAATGTACGCGAGGAAAAATTCACTATACATTAAGCAACAGATACATTAATTTAAACTAGCCATCTATTTTTAATAGATTAATTTCAATACTTCCCATAGTTTAAACTTGCTTTCTATAAATTGTCATCTTAAAAACGTTCCTTGGTGCGGTTAAAAATGAGACACATTTATTCATTCATTTTCCATATTTTATGGAGTTACCGCAAATCATGTTATTTCTAGCATATTTGGCAATATTTTTCTTAAGTGGAGAACTTTTGTCATAACTGTTGGAAAATTTAATAGAAATGAAATTTCCTACTTTAAAATTTTTCCCTGCCTTTTTTGTTAATTTTCATCTATCATCGCAATTTTTACAAAATTAGCTGTTTTTGCCACTGAATCCTCGATCCCGGTTCTAGATTAATTGTTTTTAAATACAAATAGGAAAAAAGTTTCAAAAATTTTAAACGTTATAGTTTAAAAAGCGAGCAGCATTGGACTGATTTGGAAAAAAAAACAATTGTTTCCAAACATAATTATTGTGTTTTTAGGCGTGTATGACGAGCCGGAGTGCAGCAGGGTCAAACTTGATCACGCAATGCTGTTGGTGGGATACGGCGTGGAGGATAATAAGGATTACTGGCTTGTGAAAAACAGCTGGGGAACGTCTTGGGGTGAACAGGGATATATTAAAATGTCCAGGAACAAGAAAAACCAATGTGGAATTGCTACCGATGCCAGTTACCCCTTAGTTTAATTTAAAAAACCCAGTTTAACAGCGTTTCTATAAATACTGTTCATGATGTTATTTACCTTCTTAGAAAAGCTTTGTCGAGAAATTGAATTTCATCTTCTTATCTTGCTTATTTCTCAAACTCAGAAAGGAGAATGTCTGCCATTTTGATCTTCAAATCTATATAGAACCAATCAGGATAACATTTAGTTTTACGCTTCATGGTTATGTTCCGAAACCAAGCAAGCCTTAAATGATCAAGCTTTTAGTAACCCAGATCACAAGAAGTTTTGATATCAAATTCAATTGATACCAATTATTATATCCTAATACTCTTTTCGGAAAATCCACTCCTGCGCATTTTGTCTACCAGCAGGACTCTCATCAGTATATGTATTTAAAATATCAGACTTAAGACAGTTTTCTTACTTGACCCAGTTTCTGTTTTTTTAATCCTCCAAGCATTCAAATTCACCATTATTAATATCAGGTAGTCTTATAATAACCATTTAGATTTTGTTTAATCGCTTTGACAAACTACATAAATTGGACCCCTAAATTTTTCATCAAAATGTATAATTCCATTGTTGCAAAACATGCCAAAAATTCTCCAACTAAATTTTGCAAACCAATATTTAAAATAATAGAAATTTAAATTCGAATTTCAAGTAATAACATTTTTTATGCAATCATAATTTTTGGTCACTGCGGTTTTTGCCGCTTTTTATAATCATTTTTCAATCCTGTAAATTTTTGCTACAAATTTGTAGCACTATGATGTAATTGATTGCCTTACAGGCACCAGTAAAAAATATCGATTTTGCAGGTCATTCTCTTGTTTCTATTATTTGCATCTCAGCTTTTAAAGAACAATAGGTTTTTTCTACAGCTTAGATCATTAGTTTTGATCAATTTTAAGCCTATTTTAAATGTTCACCTAAATTATGCCAGAATTTGCAGAAGAATTTTCAATCTGTTTGCTTTTTTCGCAGTTCCAGTTAGTTTTTAATCTAGCCAATACACGAAGGTGTTGTAACTTTTTGTACATAACATTTCTAGAAATATCTAATTCAAAATAGTGATGCTCGAGTGAATGAAAAATTTCACCTAAAAAACTTGCAAGAGTAAACACAAGTGACATGGTGAAAAAATTAACAGCTGGAGGTGCCAGCCAGATGCAAGGAAAGTTCACACAATGAAATTAATTTTGACCCCGAAAACATTGCTCATTATATTAAAAAGTTAACCACCGGAGAATTGCCAAAATAAATGAAATGCAAACCACAAGCAGATTTACACGACTAGTAATTTTGCGTTTCTTTTGGAAAAATACTTTACACATTTAAGGCACTTTTTTCCACAGAAAATGAGCGATTTCATAAAGAATTGTCGCCAATGACTGGTTAGATAAACTGGGCACGGAAAACACTGAAGCATCGAAGTCTCTATTAAATGTGTCTTAGAGACAAAAAACGAACGTAACAAGCAATTCGGCTAACAATTTTCGCCATATAACTGCAGCGGATTGGAGATAAGTCTGATTAAATTTTAAAAAGAACAGAGTTGCTGAAAAAATTGTTACTTATCACAAGCAAAACTGTTATAGAGCTAAGACAATTGGTTGCAGATACTCTATTTTCTCTGAAAACTTGTGGCATTTAGTTCACGTCGATTTTTGCAGTAAATTGTCAACATAGCAAAAATAGCTAAATGAAAAAAGCTACTTTTAAAATAAAAAAATGAGTCAGGATAAATTTCGAAAAACAGAACAGTAACAGATGTGGAAGCTAAAAGTAAGCTGAAAATTAAACGTTCTTGCGCTAGAGTTATACTGCTATAATACAGTTAGGAAACGATTAGTATTGCTGACCTTGAAAAACACAAAGATGGTACGACGTTCCATGAAAACAATGCTAAAAAACAATAAATGCTCACATTTTGTTCGATATTTCTTCACTGATTTCAGCATTAACTTAATTTTATGATACGTTTAACTATACGTTTAACTATGATCACAGACACAAATCATTTTTTCCAAATACCAATTTTCACAAAAACTTATCCGTAAAATTTCTTAACAATGTTTATTGAACCTGAATACAGAGATTTCATTTGACAGATGATAAAAACAACTTGCAATCCACGCGTGCTCACCAGCCTCCTATATCATTTTTATAAGCATCCTGCCCGCGATAATTCATAAATGTTAATAATGAGAGTTTGAGATGTTCGTTTGCACTGCGTTTTCCAACCCGCTTAAGGCGTGATTAAAAAATAATAATAATTGGAAAAAAACGTTCTTTGTGTTAGATGAGAGTCGAAATTTTTAAAAATTTATCATAGTTGTGACACTTCTCTGTGAGCCGACATGACTTTGTATCAATTTGAAACCTTTCCTAATGTCAGAGTGTTCCTCGCATTTTTTCCATAAATCTTGACTAAAATTTGTTCTCTGTGTGAATACACGTCACATTAAAAAAGTATTTTATCTAAAAATAATGATCCATACGGTCAAGTTTTCTTAAATGAAAGATTTAATTGTGTATAAAGACTAAAATGAGGTATAGTAACATTTTGCTAAAACGTAACTGTTTTATGTGAAAAAACTATTTAGGTACAAAAACACTTTTGTTCTGAATTTCAAACCGTAATTCAAAGAATCATCTTGACGTGCAACAATAAATGGCATTTCTAAGTTCGATTGCAAAAAAACCTGAAAAAATCTGTACATTTAAAGCTGTGAACGTTAGCATTAAAGTAAACAAACATTTCAATATTTTGAACTTTCAATTATGGCTAAATTTTTTAAAAAATGGAGAATAAACTGTATATGCTTTCTTCGTTTATCCATAGCATCCATTAAAAATGGTCCAGCCCTTTTAATCAAAATTTTTCTTGGCAAATGTTCATATTAAATTTGACTTTCAAGTAGCAAAAATAGTTTTTTACGAGACAAAAATCAATGAAAACGTTTTACGAGCTGTTCCAGAAAAAATCAAGATGAACATTCTTCTAGTAAGAGCAAAAGTTCATGAAGCCAATGTCATAGTGCACATGTTTTCTGATAATCGTAAACTCCAAATTGCTCTGTGTTTTAAAATTACAACTTCAATGAGGAATTACAAAAGAGAAAATGTTTGCCTAATTTTTTTAAAAGTAATCAGGCTTACCGTCGAACTGCTACAGCATCTCTTTTCTGTATAGAGTCTTCTGTTAGCCATTTCTTGCTAGGCTAAAATTGATTCATCTCTTAATTGTTCAAATGGTTTTAGCTGTGTAAACCGTGAAGTTGATTTAATAGTAAACCATCGTTCCTCAATTTTCCTTCAAAAATTCGAGAAAAAAATGAAGAAATCTTTGTAATGATCAGCATTTCCCAATTTCTTTCCATTGGTGTCTTTAATTTCTCTCCACAGAAAATATCGGCCTGCTAAAAAAAATTATTGCATAGTTGAAAGTCAGTCTTACATCTTGCAGAAGGTTTGTAGCCTGAAAATCTTTGGTCTTCCCATTATAGCTCCCCCATGAAATTATAGCCCCCCATTATGGTATATTTACCGTTATGGGGGGGGGGGGCTATAGGTTATCTGACCACTAAGCTCGGGGGGCTATAATGGGAAAGACCCAAAATTTTATTGTGGTTGCGAGATGGGGGCGGGCCGTTGCAACAGCACAGCGCTCAGTTAATATAACAAGTAGTTTTGTTCGGTTACAAAACATTTGGTAGTTCTTTGGACTACTAATTGAGTTCTAAAAATAAATATGAACTTATTTAGCACTTAAGCATATTTTGGTTCAACAGAAAATTTAGTATCTAAAAAAGATCGTAAGTTATTGATGACGAAACTCTTATGGGGAAAGTTTCAGACTAAACAAATTTGTATAGCGGAAAACAGTAAAAAAAATTTGGTGAACATTTTTCTCAATAATTAGAAAACTGTTAAAATTTTTGTTTTGAATAGTTCATGGGTATAGAGACACCTTCATGCGATCATAGAGGTTAATCAACTCATACTATGCATATTTTTCAGCGGTCCCAAAAAATAAATTTCAACCGAAGCAGATTAGCATCAAAAGCAAAACTATATCTAACAAGCAGTAATCTGTATAAGCAAAACAATTTATGGAAGAATATAGAGAAATATATTTTCTTTGTTCAAGCTCAAAAAATTTTGTGTATATATGTTTCCCCCATTAATAAGAATCAGTGTTCGGAGCCAGTTTTCGAATCCAGTGTCAGAAGTACTGATTTATTACTCATACAACGGGGTAGCTGGCTGTGGTTGAGACTCCACATTGGTTGTTTTTGTTCCTGGACATCCTGATGTATCCCTCCTCTCCCCAGGAAGTCCCCCAACTGTTTTTCACCAGCCAGTAGTCCTGTCCATCTTCGGTTCCGTACCCCACAAGAAGCACTGCATGATCCAATTGGGTCGAACTGCATTCGGGCTCATCGTATATACCTGCGTAATAGCAGAAATTCACTATTATTTATTATGTTTCCTTTATACATAAAAAAATATATATTGCCAGCAAAAAGACGAAAAAAGTACAAAAATTTGTTACAAATCAAACCGCAACTTTCAACCTCAAGCAATCAGCCGTGAAGTTAAATTTGAGCTTCCTGTTCTAAAGATTACTTTAAATATATTTTTACGCCGCAAATTTGCCGAAAATTTTTGAGAAGAGAATTGAGAAAACCAGATGATGTAAAAAGGATTAAAATTCTCTACTTGCAACTTTTTGACATTCTAACTTTAAGGTCAAACGTTTGCATTTAAGTTCAAATCAAAGTGAGAAGGTGTTAAAAAATCGTAAACCATTTTTTTGAATATTTTGTAGCTTGCTCACTATTATATACACAAATTGCAAAATGTATGCAAATTTGTAAGAACTATGACATCTATAATCGCGGAAAAGGCTATTTCTCTTTATTGAACTTTTGCCGTCATTGTCGAGATTTGGTTTGCATTATTTTATTCGGATCTATTCTGTCCCCCCCCCCCCCCAGTGTTTTTTATGACCCCCAGTTATAAATTATATGTTGTTACACAGCACGTTACTATGTAAAAAAATAGCACGTGCACCTGGAGGTCATAAAAGATTTATGCTCACTAAGCTGGGGGGGGTGGGCAAAACAGAATAGATCCTTCTTTTCTCACGAAGTGTAGAGAACACCAGATGTATTATGACTGTCTTTGTACGAATGGCCGTTAAAATACAAAACTCATTTATTTTTGTTGCTTTTGCTCTCTAATTGAACTGTCATTCGTGACTATAAGTTTTATATTTGCCTTGGTAAATTTTGCACCTCCCCCACCCCCCCCCCCCCTCCAGCGCATAATTGGGGAATGCAAATAACATGATGACTCGGGGGGTCAGGGGTGACTGACAGGGTTTTTAAGGTTTACCCCCTGAATAGAGTTGGAAACTCTGGTTGGATGCGTCGATGGCAATGCTGATTGGTCCAATGAGAGCCACTGCAGCTTTCAGGTTCTCTTCTCCATAGCTGACGTCATAGTAGTCGCTCATAGTTGCGCCAACAGACCACCGTTTGAATCTATGGCAACATGCTAAGTAAGGTACCCGGGCTTACCACCCAGAGTGCTTCAGTACTGAACCTGCCTATTTCCATATTAACTTGAGACTGTCCAGACTGTTCAGAGTAATTTCATAGTAAAAACAACAGTAAAAATTTTGAAAATGATGAAACTGCCTGAGCATGTCAGAAAAACATGCAAAATGCATGCATTTGTATAGACAAGTTCAGTTAACAGCTACATACACGCTACATACTACTGCTGATACTGATTCTCAATACTGACACGGAGCGATTGGGATGTTTTGGGATGCGTTCGGGGTACGTCAGGGGTGCGTTCGGGTTCCGTTGTGGGTGCAAGGTGGCAAGAGTTGAACATTAACGTTAATTAGGCTGATAATTGCATGATAATAGTTATGATCAGATCAAAATTGGGTTAAATTCAGAGGTACAATTTCACTCTGAAAAATACATTGATCGGTGTAGATTGTGACATGAGCAAAATCTGTACAAAAATAAACCAGTCAATATACAGTCTCTGGATTTACAATGGTTCAGTACTGCAATGCTCTAAGTGGTCGGCCAGGGTAGTACTTACTAATTGGTGGGGGTTCAAAACAGAGCTAAGATAGGTGGGAGGATGAGGGGCAGAACAGACTATGTCCATTTAAACCTAGTTTGACTGGTAAACTTAACCCAACGGTTAAAAATTGAACCTAATGGCTCAAAAAGTGCGACACATCCGCTAATCTATCACTTTTGTGCTTAGTTCCTCATATTTTTGAGCCGGATACATGTAAATTAAATATAAACACTAGGTACAGGTGAAAAATCAGCGTTTTTGATTCCGACTCGTTACATAAAATTTTTCAGTCGATAGCATCTCAACAACATCAAGACAAACATTTTTGGCATCATGACGTTCAAGGCAAAATCAAATGGCATCAAAATGTCAAATATAGCATTACTTGTTGACAGGTCTTAGTCTAAGATTGGCCGCGATATTTTTTTTTGAAACCTAAATTTATTAAGACTAAGAGCGCAAGTTTATTAATAGGCTTCAAATACGTTGTGTTATCTGAAAGGTTTTGGTGTTTTGCACGCATTTTGCAAAGATTTAGACCCATTTTATAGTTATTGATTCTGATTGGCTAATCTTTCTATAACGCTTGCGTGGTTACCAAATGAGGCAATACTCGGTAGCGACTTGGTTAAAGTTATCTGACTGAAAATTATAAACCAAGCAAAAGTATTTTTTTAAATTAGAACAACCTAAGGTTCGTTTTTCTTCAAAATTTCTAACACAAAATCTATTTGTCTCCTGATCCTTTTTTGTCTATCGGAATTCGTTTGAGCCATCTAATCATTTTTTCTGCTTAAACTTTCTCTTGGACATCTCTTAAATTGTAATTGGAAGTTTATTCCACTTCCGTATAAAATGCGTAATTGTACAGTTACCAGATTTTGACTTAAATTTTGATGCCAAAAAGAGGCTATGGGTATGCTGATTTACATTGATTGGCATATTATGGATTATTTTGAAGCTTTTGTTTGAGCAGTTTTGTGTCTGCAGTAGAAAATAGAAAAACTTATTTAACAAAACTTTGCTTATTTGGAGTTCTTCTGGAAGAATGTTTGTTTGAATAAAAAGATTCCTGATAGTAACGTAGGAACAATATGGAGGCAATATTGGAAACGTATTTTTCTTTGACTTTTCTCGGTTTTCCACGATGCTGCAACCTCAAACCTATATCAATCTTATTTGATGTAAAATGAGCAAATTGGCCTCTAGTTTGTGGATTTATAACCAATATTACAAAATTTGCGTTCAAATAATGCATCATTTTGTTATGATTGATTACCAGCAACTTTGTACGGTCGTCAATTCGGGCGGTGGGGGCTGGGGGGTTGTTTTAAGCTAAGAAATCGTCTTTGAACCCACCTGCAGTCACCGACCTCTCCCTCGTAGGGGTAGCTCCTCTCGGTGTCAACTCCCCCATTCAGCCAAATATAGATGAATGCATTATCCACATCGCCACCCACACATCCCCAATTTCCAAACAAAGATGTACAGTCCAGCAAGTTCTGTTCACTGAGTGAAACCAGATGTCCAGTCGCGGCAAAGTGTTGACCTTCCAGAGATCCAGTGGCGGAGAATGACCAGCAGGAGCCGCAGTGACCCTGGTTTTTCACACCGGTGACGTACCCTTCTTCACGCCAGTCAATTCGATCGGGCGCCTTCTAAAAAGAATGGCATGTAATGAGTCTAAGCAGTCTCAGTTAGAGATATTGTAAAAGGATCCATGGTGAAACATGCATTCTATCTCGTTTTTCATCAAGCGTATGCTCGCAATCAAAAATTTAATTTTGAAATCTATTTATAGACTTAAAATTGTTTATCGTCAAAAATGTAAAAACTAATCTTAAAAACATTTTAATAATTTGAAATTTATTCTTTACTGGTAAGAATGTTACCGTAACGAAGAAAAAAATAATGACAGCGAATACCATTGACGGTTTTCAAGCTATTAGAAAAATAGACTTTGTAGATTTAAATTACCTACATTTCTAATTCGAGGTATTTTGAACTACATTTTCTCACTGTCGCCAATTCCTACTTTAACTCTTTCGTTAATTTTCTAGAATAAGTATCGCAAAAAAAATCACAAAAACAAATATCTATAAAACAAATTCACCAAAAAAATTCACTAATCTCACGTGCTCAGCAAACAAATTCATCGTGCTCAGCAAACAAATTCATCTGAACGTGCTCAGCAAACAAATTCATCTGAAAAAAGCAAAAGGTTACCGTGCCAGTCGATTTGTCTCAATTCGTTGTAGATTTCTCATAAAATGGTAATCTTGAAGGATTCTTAAAAAAATCACTTATCATGTAAGACACTTCAGATGAGTCTGAACAAATATTGGTGTAATGTTATAAAACCTTGAAAGATAAGGTAAGCTATGTGTCTGAATGCTTATTTTGAGGAGTAGCATATTAGACGTAAACTCGATTAGTTGAAACCAAATTTGTAGCCAATAGATAATTTTTTAGAAAACTTTTGTGGAAATTATGCAAAAATTAATTAAAACAATTAAAGCTGGAACGCCGAAATCCAATTGAAGCTTTTTAGCGCTCACGTGACTCCCCAAAGTAGATAAATAATCCATATATTCCTAAAAATCGTCTTTACATGAGATTGAGTTAACAAAAAATGTTTGTAAATCTATTAAAAGTTTGTAAATTGTTTTATTTTCTTTTAAAGATATTACATCACTTATTCTCGCCCCTACAAAAGACGTTGGCCAAAATTACAAGAAAAAAATGGAGAACGTAATGAAACGTTTTTCCCGTTATTACTCTAAATAGTAGAGATATGTAGTGTAGAAAAAAATGGAGAAAGTTGTTGCCATAATTGCTGGAGCAATCTAAAATGAAATGCTAAAATATATTATAATGTTTATTGAAACATTAATTATATTATTGTAAATTGAATGTTAATATTTCAAAAAAAAAATTGCAAGTTATTTTTATGTACAATTTTTATTAGGAACGCTTGAGTTATTTATGGAAAAAGGAGGATTTTCAGGGGCCGCTCTAAGTGGGTTTTTTTGTATTAACCATAAAACTTGAGTTCGAAATTTTTGCATAGTTATAGCACAAATTATGTTTGTCTTCGCAAGGTTTTGCCTTAATTTCCCACTGATCCTAATCTATTTTTCAAATTCGGGCATATAGTACAGACCAAATTGATCAGTTAATAAGAGAAAAGAGGAAGGAGCGGGCATAATGGAAATCGTTGGGAAGCGCCACTAGATACTTTTTGTTTGCGCTTTTTTGAGGCATGCAAGATCTTGATTTTCTAGACAATTATCTTTATGTTATTGTTCAAATAACAATTAAGATTAATGTTGACAGGTCTTGAAGCGATTATAATCAAAACAATGACATTTTTTTTCTGTCGTATCAACATTGCAATAAGACAGCAACAGGTCGCGCAATTGGGTGCATATCATAAACGCTTTATTACCAAAAACTTTTTCAAGATCGTACCAGGGTTGCATAAGTTTTACCTGAATGGGAAACGTTTTTAAAATTCCTACTACAATTGACTTGTCGGACATAAAAATGTGCACAAAGTTGATTTAATACTTCTAAATCTGATCCATAACGAGCAAAAAAAATGAATCATGTTGTTGTTCTCAAGGAACACTGATCAAAAACAATTTGAAACTTTATGGCACAACCATGATTCAAAAATTCAACGCGCGCTCAAAATTTTTCATCCGATGAAGTCATCAACTTACAAAGTTTTCCGGTTTGGTGAACACTGTTCTGTTTGCCTTCAATCTCATTTTATCTTCCTTGTTCATTTTGTATCCATTCATCGTGTTTCTGACGTCTTGAATCGACAAGTCTGCATACTCGTTCAATCCAGTCGTGAACGAATGCATGTTCAGGCTTGCCTTCAAGTTGTGCTTGTTGACATAATTCAAATTTGTGAGCCAGTTTGAATATTTTGTAGCTTCTTCTTCGGTACTTTTGTACTCCTTCTTGTATAGCTTCTTCCAAATTTCCCACTCCTCACTAAATTCACCGTCAATTTTTTCTGATCTAAATTTGTTCAGCAAATTTGATTTTGCGTTTTTATGAGCGCTAGAAACTGCCGCGGCGCAAATCAGCGAAATCAACAAAATTTCCGCGAAACTCATTTTTTTAAATATCTGACCAAATTTGTCTCCTGTTTTTAATGCAATATAAGCTGACAACTAATTTCTGAAATTCTTAACTGGAAATGACGGTCTATAAAATTGGGTCAAGTTACCAGTTAGTGTTCATCAAATAAGAAATTTTAGACAAATTTGTCTATAAGTAGGTGTAAAAATTCGTCTCAAAAGTAATGCAATTAATTTCAGAGATACGAAAGTTTATTTTTATTCAATTTGTCTACCGATAACATTATTTAACTAAACTTATTCACGTGGGTTTGATTCGAGAACTCTCGTGTACACCAATTCGGGATCTAACACCAGAATAACATCAAGACGACGATTCTAATAGCCGATTTTGTTGATCAAGTATGTGATAATTTTTGTTGATAAAAGCGGGCAGCGCGGATAACAGCCCTGGGGGGGGGGTATTTAGAATGGCCAAATTTCCCTTTCCAAGATTTTAGGTATTTTTCTTATGCCGTTAATCGTATTCGTTACGACAATCCTTATTGGCCATGTTTGAGGTTTCACAGTCCATTTAAAAATGATTTCACATAAACTTGGGTCTTCGTTGTCTTTGAAATTTGCAAATGTTCTCTGTATACAAAAGCACTTTGAAAATATTAAATTGTTTTTCGAATCAACAATGAACAGAAATGGAGTCCGAAGCAAAAAAAGTTCGATTTGTTAACGAGTTACTGATCATGAGTTATTTATTGGTCGTTCAAAGTTGCCTATGACCAAACTATCGGGCGTTCATTCGTTTTTCCAGACCGTGTAATTTTGAACGCACGACACTCCCTTGTGCGTTCATTTCGGTCTGGACATATCGACTTTCGGTCTGTGAACTCAGCCTGGGAAATCTTCAAAAGACAGTTCGGTTGAATGATTTTGTTACTCGACTGTCAGCAACTCTCTCGATTGTCAGAAGCCAGACAGCAAATGTTACAAATTCTCAATTGAAAGTGGAATCTCATCAGATAAGATTGTGTCCTCAGCTGCAAGCCATTTAAGACGCAGTCAGGTTCAGTTACAAAAGTTTAGACGGACACGACAAAAGACAACTTCAGAACAAAGCGACAAATTACTGTATCCTGTTTGAGGGTTGCCTAAAGGAGGAGTATCAAACAAAATAATTCAAGGTGGGTGTAAATTTCAGCTGGTGTAATCACCAACATTTTGTTACATCTAATCGTTGACAGAAAATGACTGATGACATCTTTTGTTGATTTGAGTACCCGAGTTGAAAGCAAAAGTTAACCTTGCAAGATTCTTGCAGAGCTATCCCTTTTTAAGGAAGAAAAAATATGGCCCAAACAGAGCGAAAAAAAGCTCTCAAAAAACAAAAACTCACTGTCCTACGTCTTATCCTTGTAGAGGAGAGAAAATTGTTTGTACAGTATTGTGAGCGAGATACAGTTTTATCAATTTTTCAGAACAAAAAAGAGAATAACATTTCTTCTTTTTCTTTCTTGTTTCAATTTTTTTCGGTTTCGGTTCTTTTCAACTTTCTCGACAAATTATTGATTCGATATCCTGAAAAGAAGAGGAAACTGAATAACACAGAACAGGATAAACAATTCAATGCACAAACGTGCATGTATGCCACCATAAACAACATAAAGAGGCGAGTGTAGAGCAGGACAAAAGCAAAACTTTACCTAATAATTGCGCCACAAACAAAGGGGGCAGGGAGAGAAAAACAGATAAACAAAAATGAAACATAATCCTAATGTGACGCAATCAATATACCTTACTAGATGGGGCAAACTAAAATTAAACATTGGCCACTAAGTGTAAGTGCCCGTACTGAGCCTCCAGAGACCATCAGGCCTGATTCAGAAAAAAATCAGACAAGGTCCCAGGCCTGATTCAGAGTCTGATCATGTCAAATACAAGGCTGCTAAGAGAACACTCCAGAGTCGATCTCTGAGGTTTCTATTGACAGAAAAATCAAGACTTGGGGGTCTCTGCCCAGAGAAATCCCAAGTCTTGGGTCTCTCTGCCAAGAGAAGGTCCAAGTCTTGGGTCACTCTGTGCAGAGTACAACCAAGACTTGGTGACCTCTTGGCAGGCAAGACACAAGACTTGGGATTTCTCTTGGCAGAAAGGATCCAAGACTTGATTTTTTCTGGACAGAGGGTTAGAATGGTGCATTTTCTAGGTTCATGGGCACTTTTAACATAAGTTTGAGTACCCTTATGTACAAATAAAGCACCAAATATGATTATGAATGCTATTTAAACTATGTTCGTGGCTCTTGGTAAGGTATGGTCACCTTTTCAAGGCCAAAGAGGTCCTTAAAAATACAAATTCAATACTCACTGTTGAAGAGAAATGAAGAGCTATAGCTAAAAAGAACCAATACAATACCGAAAATTACATATATATATATATATATATATATATATATATATATATATATATATATATATATATATATATATATAAAACAACAAGCTAAAGCAAAAAAAATGAGTTGGATTTTATGGATATAGGGGAACTTCGATTTGTAGTAACGCTCGATATGAACAACTTCTTGACTAGCTTGAAGAAAAATATGTTTTAAAAATACATTTTGCAAAACAACGAAAAAACCGTTTGAAAATCTAACTTTTTTCCTAAGCAAGCTAGGTCAAAAATTCTTTTTGAATTGGATCCCAGTGATATAGGGGAACTTTGATTCGCAGTAACAATAGATTTGAACAACTCCTTGACTAGCTTGAAAAAATATGTTTTAAAAATACATTTTGCAAAACAACGAAAAAACCGTTTGAAAATCTAACTTTTTTCCTAAGCAAGCTAGGTCAAAAATTCTTTTTGACTTGGATCCCAGTGATATAGGGGAACTTTGATTCGTAGTAACAATAGATTTGAACAACTCCTTGACTAGCTTGAAAAAAATATGTTTTAAAAATACATTTTGCAAAACAACGAAAAAACCGTTTGAAAATCTAACTTTTTTCCTAAGCAAGCTAGGTCAAAAATTCTTTTTGACTTGGATCCCAGTGATATAGGGGAACTTTTATTCGTAGTAACAATAAATTTGAACAACTCCTTGACTAGCTTGAAAAAAATATATTTTAAAAATACATTTTGCAAAACAACGAAAAAACCGTTTGAAAATCTAACTTTTTTCCTAAGCAAGCTAGGTCAAAAATTCTTTTTGACTTGGATCCCAGTGATATAGGGGATCTTTGATTCGTAGTTACAATTTCTCAGTGGTGATTCTTTCTTTGGTTTTTATGAACTGAGCGTTTTTCTTATCCATTTATAACAATGACTGCAAAAATTATCAATATTGGGAGATTGAGTTACTTAACAATCTGTGAAAATCAAAAATGTGCTTCTCTCTATATTAGGAACCAAATGAAACTCAGCTTATAATTCCCCAACCGTTGAAACACAAAACACAAAGACTCAGAGGACAAGATATGCAACAAAAAGTTTTGCTGAATTCTTGAAGGTGACAAAGTTTCAAAAATGTTTTTTTTTTTCAGAAATTAGAACAGAAATAATTTAACCGACCGCGAATGAATTAAACTAATCTTTTCGTATCGTTACTTTCTTAATAACTTTTTGCTTAAATTTCAGGCTCTATTTATCAGCTGTGTAAGTTGTAAGGACTGTTTAATGTTTAAAAAAAGTCAGCAAGGTAGTTTGATCCAGTTAATCCGCGATTTTTTTTTAACTTCAGTTTTCAGCTAATATTTTTTGAGACGTAAAATGTAAGTATTGATCCAATCTGACCATGAATTTCTCAGTGCTGATTCTCTCATTGGTTTTTCAGAACTGAGCGTTTTTCTTCTTCACTTATAACAATGACTGCAAAAATAATCAATATTGGGAGATTGAGTTACTTAACAATCTGTGAAAATCAAAAATGTGCTTCTCTCTATATTAGGAACCAAATGAAACTCAGCTTATAATTCCCCAACCGTTGATACACAAAACACAAAGACTCAGAGGAGAAGATATGCAACAAAAATCTTTGCTGAATTCTTGAAGGTGACAAAGTTTCAAAAATATTTTTTTACAGAAATTAGAACAGAATTAATTTAACCGACCGCGAACGAATTAAACTAATCTTTTCGTATCGTTACTTTCTTAATAACTTTTTGCTTATGTTTTAGGCTCTATTTATCAACTGTGTAAGTTTTAAGGACTGTTTATTGTTTAAAAATGTCCACAAGGTAATTTGAACTAGTTAAACCGCAAACGTTTTTTTTGAACTTAAGATTGCAGCTAATCTTTTTTGAGACTAAATACATAAGCATGGGTCCATTTTTGAAACAAATACTCAGTTTTTACCTTTATCATGGGGATATTTTGTATATCAGTGAACGTGAAGAGAAGAAATTGATTCTAAGACTTGGCAGAGAAACCCAAGACTTGGATTTTCTCTGCCCAGAGAGGCCCCAAGTCTTGGGGTGAAGTTCACGAATTTCACCTGCAAATGGTTTTTTTGACAGAAAACGTATAATTGGGCACCAAATTTATAAAAAAAAGTTGCCCTCATTAAATAAAAACTCCGGATTCTTATGATGTCAACCTTAACTCTGCTCAGAGAAACCCAAGACTTGGGGTCTTCGCTGCCCAGAAAAACCCAAGTCTTGGCCTCTCTCTGCCCAGAGAGGTCTCAAGTCTTGGCTCCGCTACCCAAGTCTTGGCATCTCTCTGCCAAGACTTGGCCTCTGGAAAATCTCTGAATCAGGCCTGATGGGCTCTGGGGGTTCGGTACGGGTCTGTCGAAGCTACTGGAGACATAGGGAGCCTATACTGAGGGGAGAACAAGAAACGTGACAAATGCGCTTTTGTTTCAATCGCCTGTTTCTGATAATCATAACATGGACAAATTTCATTCCTGATTTTCATTTATTTTACAATTTACTAAATTTTACTAAATGCATATAGCAGACAATTTGTTTCCTACTATCAAAATATTTCTGTCAATTGGAGATACAACGAATTTGAACATAAAAAAACACAGTCTTCATACTCAAATCATCACACAGAGAAAATGGCTGAAGAAAAAAACAGAAACACAGAGAGTTTCTCTGAAATAGTTGAGTTATCAGAATCAAATCGTTTTTTCTTTATTTTTGCATCTTCAAACCTTTAATCAGTACGATTTTTAAAATTGTTCCAATTGTTTTTTTTGCAACTATGTTTCTCATGAATATTAATTTCAGATGGTTCAAGATAACGATTCAACTATTATAGAAAGTAATAAAATGAAATGATCTTTATGACTGATTCCGTATACCGATTGTGTACAGTTGTGGAAAAAATGATCTTTTTGCTTCAAATTATCCGAAGGTTTTGGAATTCCCTTTTTGTTTTTGTTGCACTGCTAATAATTATGAAAAAAGCTGAAATTTAACGAGATTGCTAAACACTTCAAAATTATTGTTTTGAAACTTAAAACAAGTGATAATCAACTGAAACTTTTTAAATAAAAAGGGCTCTAAGTTTTTCTTCTATTTTCAGGCAAGGTGTTTATAGCTAACTCTAAAAGGATAAACAAATGTCATGTCAAAGGTCGTTTAAAGTGGAAAAACACTTTTGTCTGCCTAAAACCAATTTTCGAAACAAAAACAGTCATATTTTCAGAAAACAAGTTCTCAGATTCAGTCATGGACTGCTTCTCATCTAACTGATTTTCTAAACAGTCAGCAACAACAAATAATAAGTCCTAAGAAAACTAACAATGAGATCAGAAGTTTTTCAACCACGCCGTATATCCATTACTCTACTTCGCTGAAAAAAATCGAAGATTTTTGAACTAAGTTTTGTCGGTTGTTCTTGCATTTTTCGTTTCTGCTGCATTATTGACAGTTATACAAAGAGCTTGCGTTGACTGGGTTGCAAAAAACTTCAACAACTTTTATTTAAAACCTAACACAATGGAAAAATAATTCAAAACATTCTGGATAAAATTAGCAATAGCATATTATTCTATTTTCAGGTAAAAGTTCTTTAATCAATTCTCAAAACAAAAGATTATAATAGGTGCCTAATATCATAAAATTGTTTTTTGACTAACCAAAACCATTTTTTTGACTAAATACATTTATATTTGATCTCTTAGAAAAAAATTGTTCAGTTTGTGTACGAAATATCTCTCCTTATATTGATTTTTATACAACTAGCAGCACCAAGCATTTTTCTCGGAAATTATTAAAAAATTTTCATGCAAGTTCAGTTATTAATGCAAATCTTGACTCACTCCGTAGTCTTCTGCAAAACAAAATACGAAAACAGTCTTTTTTTTATTTTTTTGCTTCAATCAACAGGGTTGTAGCAGTTCAGTCGGTCAATAGCAAAAGTGCTTCTTCTACCACTTTACGCGGAATTAAATGGCAAAATTTTTGATGACTGGATTTCAATACACTTCAGTGAAGTTTATTTGAAACAACACAAATTTTCTCCGAATAAAAATGGCATCAAACACATATTTATGGCAACGTCCATGTATTTAATTCTCAAAAAAATTTTCTTAAGTTGGGTGCTTGAAAACACAATCCTTTTTTCGACTGCCTGAAACCAGTTCCCTAAAAAGTTTTCATACGTAATTTCTTAGAAAAATGCTTTATTAGTGTACAAAATAACCCTGTTGAAACTGATTCTTGGAACATTTGGCAAATTCCAGATGTTCCTATAGAAATTGTACATGAGATTTGAGGTTCTTGACTGTGTTTATATATTGTCTTGAAAATTTTCAGAAATCAAAGACAAAGAACTTATTATCTTTTTTGCATGAACTCAGTAGATCAAATTATTAGATCCTGCTACTTTTGCAGACAAATCCGTAAGACCTACAAAACAACTTGAATTGATTCTGTGATGAATGAATTCCAATGAAAGACAAATTTCCAATGAATAAAATCACTTTATATATATATATATATATATATATATATATATATATAACTTGATATTTAACATATTGTGTCTCTAATAAAAAAATAACTGACTACCAAGCATCAATAGAACAGAAAAAAGGTAATAAAATTAAATAAACTTTGTATAATAACTAACAATAGGAGAATTCAAAAATGATTTGATTTAGAGGCGACGGATCACATCCAAAACTCGAATATCACATAAAAAGACAATTAAGAAAAAAATTAGTGTTTTTTGTTGCAGACAATAGTCCAAGAAACCACACAATGGCAGAAGTTTTAGTTTAGTGGTGGATTGTTCACAACCAATTGCTTCAAATGTAAAATTGCGGGGATAATGTCACGGCATAGAAGCAGCCCGAAAAGATAATATTTACACAAGCGAAGAGTAAAAACAGGCAATTTTTTTCAATGGGTTGACAGCGTACGAAGCCGACAAAAAAGTTTATCAGAACAAATAAGCCACCTCTTAAAACAACGAAAACGCTTTCGAGAAAAGTTTTTAAGGAAGAATTTCTTTGCAGAAGATGACATGGCGACAATAGAAAACAACCAATCATTTCTTACAAAAAATTGCCTCCTGCATGTTACTAGAGGCTTAACCAGCTTCTCAGGGGCTCCTGAATAACTAACTGTCACCCTCTAGAAACAACCATGTTAATTTGTCTGTAGCAGTGACTCCGCATAACAGGCGACAATATTTATTCAAGCGTAGAGCAAAATGAGGCAAATTTTATCAATATGTCAAATGCGCTTTAATTTGACACTAAAAAAATTAGCCACATAAATTTTTTCGTCTTATCAAAAAAACCTTAACTTCAAATTGAAAAAAAATTCAAAAAAAGCAATTTTTTGGCAGAAACTAACAAGGGGGCGAAAAATTTACATCCAATAGTTTTTGACTAAAAATTTTTCCTCTCCGGTATGTTACAGGAGGCAGGCATAACCTCTCTGTATATACCGAATAGCTGTCACAGTAAGCATGCCTCTCTCATTAATTTTTCTGTTGCAATAGCCAGGCAAGAAAAGTGGCAATATTTACACAGTCGTAGAGTAGATAAGGCCACGTTTTTTCAAAGTTGGAAAAGCAAAAAAAGGCAGAAAATTAACAACAAAAAATTTTTTTTTCTTTCTACTCGATTAACACCCAGTCAGAGTTTTTTTTCTAGAAACGTAATATTTGCATGAAACAAAGAAAAGATCAAAAAACATCCAAGTTTTCTTAATGGGTTGACTGGGCAAACAATTGGAAAAAATATATCCCAAAACTATTTTTTTTACTTCTCATAACCCAAAGAGCAATTTATTGTTTTTTAAACAAAAAAAATTGTCGGCCAAAAATTATAAATGCCCAACCGCTGTATTCAATACATAATGTGAATGTCGTCTTTTATTAATTGTGAAAATTTTGGAGTACTTAGAGAATTGTCAGACTAAAAACAAGGAAAAATAATAAGCTCCTGAACAGTTATTTGTCTTCAATTCTTATCTCTCCACTAAATTTGGCAACAGATGTTATTTAAACTGAAACTCAAATGTGAATTATTTTTTTAGCAATTATTTATGATGAATTTTAGGGAATTGGTTGTCTTTTTTAATTTTTGTAGTGATTAGAAAGATTGTTTATCTCGTGGATGTCAATGTAAGTCTGAAGTTGGAGAGCTATAATGTGAAAAAAGAGCTCCCTAATTACAGGTTAAGTGCCATTTCTCATGGTCAGGACGTTGAAATGATTGATATTTAGATCAACTGAGGGCTAGGTCACATTATTCACATTCTTTTGTAACATCTTCAGGTTTTCATTTGTGGTTGCTCCCCTAAGATTGGATAGCACTGCTTAATTCAACTGTGGCACGATTATCAAGTTTCCCAATAGTGGTGTTTCTCAACCCCTAACTTGATTTTCGCTGCCTGAAGTTTTTTATCCTTTTCTAGAAATTCCCTTGGGCCATTGTCTCACTCGAAGTTTAGATACCTTCGAGCAGCAAGTTCGTAAATTAATTTAACAGGACCCAAAATTTATAATTGGTTTTGTGTTTCTCATTAAAATGTCCATTCATAGATCTTTGTTTCAATTTTTTTTAAAACTTTCTCTCGTCGACAGAGAAGCATGAAGTGAAATAATAGAATAGTAGCCTCGACAGTAATTGGCTAACAGGGAATCAACGCAATTACGTGGCCAATGTCCGAAAAAAATGAGTATAAATACTATAATTTGCCGGGAATTTTCACGGCCAACGTCTTATGATTAGATTTTAAGCTTGTGTGGAAACGAGTTACACTAGGTTAACTAAGTTTGCTTCAAAATTGGATAAATGTGAAGTCACTTTTGCCAAAAAGTGTTTTGGGGCTAGCGCGAAAACTTGGGACAATCTCTTGTTAATACTTTCCACGACATAACTCAATAGTGTCCACACTATGAGTGACTCTTTGCGAAGGCTTGAGATAATATCAATTTGACCGAATTGAAAAAAGCCCAATTGGTGATTAATTTCATAAATTGCCTTACTGATAACAATTGCAGATTAAGAGGACAATTAACAGTGTTGCGATTACTCATATCATTGTTCTCAAGAACCATTAAGTCTTTGATTTGAGTCTCAATTGTTTGCAAACGAAATCGGGCCTTAAAGTTTTAGACTAAATAAGGTTGTAGAAATGGGTTACATTTATCCATGAAAGCTGGTGACAAAATATAAGCCTTTTCCACGAGGTATAATTAACTTATTTTCTTGTTTTTCGTAACTACATTCCATGGTTGAAAATTGAATATTGCACGTGAAAACCAGGGAACAGTTTTGTCACTCAATTCCAGAAAACGCAAAATTTATTGAAAATAGCCTTTACGGACATTGGCCACGTAATGTGCGCTGTGCAAAAAATATGAAATCTTGCCCGGTAATTATATTTACCAGAAAAATTGAAAAGCTTCTTCGCTATCGTTCTCAGCAAGTATACAACTATCAGCCATGCTAGAATGCTGGTAATTTTTTGTAATACTATTAGATCATTTCACTATAATTTTGAATTTATCTTTGTTCGTAATGCTAAATTAGAATAGAAGCAAAATGAATATTACGTAAGCAGAATTATCAATTTATTAAAAATAAGCGCAGCAGTCTCTATTAGCAAAATATTTTTTGTGAAAGCAAGTCAGGATTTTTTCTTCTGGTCGAGGTCATTACCGGCTAGAGCAGACACCATAATTTTTTCGCCCAAATTTGCTAACTTCCATCAGCGAAATCCACTTTATATATAAGTTAATAACTTCAATGATCCCTTAACTTCTAGTTGGTAATGATCGATGAGTAGTTACGATGGCTTAATTTGTTTCCTTCTTCTAAAAGCGTACTAAGTTTGGAGTCGAGTCTGGGTAGAGAGTCCAGTTGCCTAAACAACAGGGAAGCTAGCCATAGAAGCGATTCCACACTGGTTGTTTTTGTTCCTGGACATCTTCACGTATCCCTCATCTCCCCAGGAAGTTCCCCAACTGTTCTTCACCAGCCAGTAGTCTTTTCCATTTTCAGTGCCGTACCCCACAAGCAGCACTGCGTGATCTACTGCGGTGGAGCTGCATTCGGGCTCATCATAAACGCCTGTGAAATTATCAAAGTGTCATGCGTTTTTTTTTCGCTTAGTAAAAACACTTAGTGAAATATTCCCCGCAATTTTGAAAAAAAAAATAATTCATTCATTTATTGATTTATGCCAGGGAAAACGCTTGAGAGCCGTTGTTTTTCCTCATATTTTCGTATTGCCACATTCTCAGTGTAATTTTTTTTCAAAATTTTTTTTGTTAGTGTATGTGGTTTACTTATTTTTGCTTTATTTGGAGAAAAAATTATATTCGACAAAAAAATTATTTAAAAATATGGTATATCTCAAGCTGAGATTCTATCCTGACTTTGGCTCTGATCAGACTATTTTCAGAGTATGATGAAGCCATATTGCAGACTTTGGCTTCTGATCAGAAAATATTCAGTCTATTATTCAGTCTATTAAGTCTATGATCTATAATTCAATTTTGTCTTATTACAGATAATATAATTTGTGCCAACTTTACCTGCGTATGCTACTCGAAAAATGTGATCAGAGGGGTTCTAAGAAATAAACCCCCCACGGAAAAAAAACTAGAAAACCCACAGAAAAAATTAGATAGGAAATAAACCCCCACGGAAATAACCCCATTTTAAATTTGAGATTTGGTCGTGATTTGTTCGGTTGTGATAGTTTTATATCAGGTCCCACGGGCCGTTTAGGCATGGCCACAGCTCTGCTGCAATTAAAAAGCGCTTTTTTCCGCTTTGCTGCAATTAAAAAGTTAATTTTCAACTTTAAGTAACCAGACTAGCTGGACAGGTAAGAGAAAGGATACATTAGCAAAATTCCGGTATCACAATTATCGATTAAAATTACCATTTTCGATTAAAGTTGTCAATTATCGATGTCATCTTATAGCCGATTTTAAAACAACTTGAGCTTTAAAAATATTTCTTCCAAAATGAGAAAACTGTTGTCGCTTAACAGTCAATATTATGAGGAGGTCATGATCAGACAATAATTTAGAGAGTTTTTAATGTGCGTAAAAATGAGTAAGAAAATCGTGAACTAAATTTAATTTAATTAACTAGTTTTCAATCAAAGTATCAATAAAAATAGTTAAATAGAAAAAAAACGAGATTTATATCTTCGTTTTATCGAGACTAGAAAAACTAGAAAAAATGGCAAGGTTTTTTTCATTACGCAATTACAGTAATGAAATAAAATTTTTCAGGTATTTTCCACATATTTTCGGGCGTATTTTCCACATTGTAAACGAGCATATTTTCCTATTTTCCACATTGTAAACAAAAATATCCAATAAAAAATTTACCTAAAATGAGCTTAATGTAATCTTAAAAAGTCTTAGAAAAAGTTTTTAAAAAAATTATTAAAAAAATTACGTGACCTTGAGGTTTGTTAAACATGTGCTGTCGTTAAGCCCTAAAAACGGAAGCCTAAATCGGAAGATTGAAAACTGTTAAGATTGTACTTTTTCACCTCCGGAGTATAGTTGGAAACTGGGTTTAGATGCGTCAATAGCGATGCTGATTGGTCCGACTGCTGCCACTACTTCTTTCAGAGCCTCTTCATCATTGATAATGTCGTAGAAGTTACTTATAGTTGCCCCCACAGACCACCAGTCGAATCTATGCAAATATATCTCAAATAAGAACCGTTATGTTGTTAAGTTACAAAAAATGCTAAACAACATCAGTTGATATAGAAAAAAACTTGGGACAATTTATAACAATTGATTCAAACTTTTGTTTGAGACTCTCTTTTCCCAAAGAGATGGCGACTGAGCTCTTGTAAACATCTCAATTTTTCAAAGAAATTTTAATAATTTTATGTTCAAATAGTTGTATCAAAATATGACGACACTATGAATGAATATATTTCCAGCTACTGCTTCAGCGCTGAGTTATAAACTCACACCTGTTTTGTAATAGGTATTAACTGCATTTCGTTAAATTTCTTAGTCGGGTTTTATTAACTGAGTCCTTTCTGAACATATAAAATTTTGAACTGAATGTAATAGATTTTGTTCCAACATTTTTCAAAATGGGAGAATGTAAAAGATGGGAGAGTATGCGAGAAACAACAATTTGTAGCTCTTAGAGTCTTCTTCTGCTAAGAAGCTGCAAATTTTATTGTAAAAGCGTAAGGAAGGGAATCGGAAGGGAAAAAATTTTTAAAAGATGAACATTATTATGTTTTACTAAATAAGATGTGATGAAAAAATTAGTACACTATACCGAAAAGATTAAATTTGATTATACAAACATCTCTAAAAACACAAAACGAAATGAATTTTTTAAAGAAGCTACGAAAAAATAAAGTATTCAAGAAACAAAAACAATAAAAATGCCTTCCTTTACATTTCACGCGTTTTTTCTGTTCTTCTTAGTTACCATTTGAAGATGGAAAAAAGTTTTTAAAAAAAAGTTTTTGCGAATCCAAAATACTCAAAACATAAAAATGTCATAAAATATGAATATGGAAAAAAATTAATAGAAGACGCTCGGCTAGGAATTTTCGTTTAGGATTTCCAAATTAATAGATTTAGATTAAGAGACAGAGTGGCACACAAATCGGGTACGTTGGACCTAATTACCCAAAATTTAGACTTCTGAATAGAGAAGAAGCTGTTTTTTATTTCATTTTCTTCGTAATGATTGTTACTAATCCTTGAAATGAATTGAAAAAAAAATATTGCTCTCAACTAGCTAACAGTTGACTTTTTATTCCAATTAATTTGAAAAGTGAAGTAATTAGTGGTACACCTTTTTTTTCATCAAGAAACAAATAACCCAAATCTGAAATTACATGGCAAATTGAAAAAACCTAAATTTACTATGAAGACAAAAGACAAAAGAGACATATCCACTCGAAGAAAGAACGATCAACATGTTTTCTTTGGCAATTTTTTCACATTTGAGAGTTAAATTCAGTTTGAAACAGTCAAATTGGTATCATATCTATTATCAATTTCATTAGGGGTTCTACTTGACTGCGAGTTGATTGCCTATGCAAGATTTGTAGCAACAACAAAAAAAGTAATTTGAAAAAAACGAAGAAAATTTTTTTGACTAGTGCTTGGCTCCTCTAAACTGAAGTTCTCTCTTACTTTGCAAATGCATTCTCCAATTGATCGACATTTTATTGACACATGATATCAACATACACCAGAGTTCACTTACGTGAGATAAGTGACAATGAAAAACTCCAGTTTTTTAGTTAGGAGAAAATAAAAAACAATTCTTGAACTCGGAAATTTTTATTTGAAATTAAGTTTATGTGAAAACAAACAAAACTTGACGGAATATTCGAATCTAGTTTTTCTTTCATTTCATTCGCAATTTTAGAATTTTCAACTGGTGTTTTTTTGATATTTTGAAAATTAGACTTCATTAAAAATCAGTTTTATATTGCATAATAATCGATGAAGCAATGGCTTGTTCATCGATTGAAAAATCACATCAACTAAAGGTTCCTTAATTGTCAATTTGTGGAAATAAAATAGTCGTCCTCTAGGTTGCTAAAAAAACTAATGTTCGAAAAATTGATAGTCAGACGAGCTTTTGGACTCAGAACTAAAAAAAAGTTTTTAACAAGCTTCAGAACTATAGCTGCTTTGCAGTCTACCGCGAACCATCTTGTTTTCCTCTGTTATAGGGGAAAATTAATTGGAATCCCAGGCGGGTGTCCCAAGCCAAAAGTCGGTGTACCCAGAGAAAAAGTGGACGCGCAAGAGAGGGGCGTTGTGAAAACAAAAGTGTATAGTCTAGATTCTACAGAAGTCTAAACATGCTCAGTTTCCGTCTGTGAGGTCGGGAAGTCTAATCGTGCGAAATATAAACACCTCATTATGCCTTCATCGTAATCCATAAGAAAAATGTCAACTGAAAATACTTATTGATTGCTTTCATGTAGAAAATAAAATTATAACCTCAATTTTCAGTTAACTTCATTACTCCATTTAATAACTCTGACACATCTTCTGAGTTGACACAGTTTAGTAATAGTCTGATAGTTAGGTTGAAAGTTTTTATCATAGTCCTTATAGTATTCTTCAATACAAATGTGTTAGAGCTTGTAAATGCTAACATGTGACGAGAGACTTTTTCGAGCAAACCTAACTGGTCACAAAATTTTATCGAGTAATCACACCTTTGAACAAATTCGAGAAAAAATTTCTACTTCAAATTTGCTATCGGCTAAAATCCCAAAGCTACTGTTACAATCTGTAAATGAAATTCAAGCCAAGTTTACTTAATTTTTTTATGTAAAGGGGAACAAAGAAACTGAGCATTACTGTCTAAATCAAACTAAATGCAACATTGATTTCACTAAGATTTTATAATTTTATGTAGTATAATAGTATTTTGTTCCTATGATAAGCAGGACAACTCAATTTAAAGAATCTTATGGTATTATACCATCGATAATAATAATAATAATAATAATAATAATAATAATAATAATAATAATAATAATAATAATAATAATAATAATAATAATAATAATAATAATAATAATAATAATAATAATAATAATAATAATAATAATAATAAAAGTAATAATAATGATAATAATAATAATAATAATAATAATAATAATAATAATAATAATAATAATAATGTTAATAATAATAATAATAATAATAATAATAATAATAATAATAATAATAATAATAATAATAATAATAATAATAATAATAATAATAATAATAATAATAATAATAATAATAATAATAATAATTGTTTTCGGAACAGACAAACAAAAAAAGTATATAGTTCAACACTTTTTGTATACACACATACTGAATCGAGAGAACACCAAAAAGCAGTGTTGCCTCGTCATGTGGTGCCTCATGAAGCAGCAAATTTAGCGTCTTGATACATTTCAATTATTTGGTTCGGTTTATTTTCTCAATTATTTGGTTCGTTATACCATCGATGTTTGCATGCCTCTATACAGTTAACACAAAAGGGGAGATTTATTCCCCTCACAGATTATTTTCTGGAGGTAATCACTTCTGTGGTTTATTTTGCTATCAATTATATTTGTGGTGATATTTTACCTTGGGGTTTTCTTTCTAGACGTGTTCATCGTATGAAAATGTTTGTCTTGATATTAGAAGTTGTCTGGCATCTGAAGAAAATTATAGGATATTATATTAATGTGAAATTGAATTATGGAACTGTATACGTGATCAAATCTCCTTGTACAGTTATTTTGGGGGAAGCACACATCGCATATCTCTTCAATAAACAAACCATGCGAATGTTGTACCTTTTGAGACTCACATAACATTTATTGAAAGGAGAAACACCGAACTCAAAAGAATTTCTCTTATTTTGTTCCCACCCACTTTAAAGGGGAGGGTAACTATATGCTGAACTTTTTTTATCTGTCAATTTTTGCCCATTGATATATTCATCTAACAGATCTAAAAGAGTTGTTAACGTATCATTCAAAACCTTATCAAGCGTAAAAAAATCAAATGAAAAACATTCTTTTGAGTATCGCATTCTCCGAGGAGTTGCGGAGGTTTAAAGTTTTGTGAACGTGAACCTAACTTCCATTGTTTCATCGACCCACCATTTTCGTGATTTTTGTGGACATTTTGACTAATTTTTGCTGAAAATACAACAAAATTTATACCGATAGTCTTATTGATGTTACGTTTAAAGATAAAAAGAGAGTTGTTGAAGTGTTTGAACCGACTGTTTTGGCTAATTTTTTTTTGCAGTTCAGCACTTTTTTTCAAAAAAGGCAACAAATATGCTTATTTGACTTGTTCTGTTCGACCGCTAGTGCATATATAAATGGGCTGACAAAATCTTTGTTTACCCAGAAAAGGCCTATTTTTCCTCCGATTTCTGAAAGTAACAATTTAGCGGTCTTTCGCTAATTTATACTAATGTTTATACACTCATTATATCATAGCATCATTAAAAGTTGATATGTTAAGATTGTTTGTCAAAAAATCTATTACACAATTAATTGGATCAACTGCTTCTCTTAACGGCCACGCCGTAATAGCAAGACCATTGTTGGTCTCATCGCTGATTTATGTCATGGAAAATGCTTTGGATTGTATTTTAGGGTCACTCCCCTTTTAAAAAATTTTCTGCATTTTTGCATAGCTTAAAAACAGTTTCCTTTTCTTAAAAATTCAATTGATCATATGTCGCCCTTCTGATTAAATGAGGTAAAAGGAACAAATATTGTGTTTTCTGAATTAAAACACGTGGTTTTTTGGCTTTAAAAAATTGTTCAAGTATAATCGTACTGAATTCTTAAGTTTCGCCACCACTTGAAGTTCTAGCTTTCTTTTCATGACTATGTGTAATTAATAAAATATCTAATGCGGTAACTAAGAAGCTACCAAAGAAACACACATAAGGGTTTGTTGCTGAAAAACCCTTTTGTATTGGCATTTTTGTCAAGTTGTTTTTTTTGCTAACAATTGAAATAATTTTTCGTTTAGTGGAAACAGAGCTATAGGAAGGACCAGATTTTGTCTACGTTTGGAGTTTTGATATTCAATTATTATCCGAATTGTATCAAGGCGCTTTACCTTTTCAAACATTCTTTTTGCCTTTTTAAGTTTTTAGTTTATGTTAACTTTAAAACAGAATAATTTGAAATCAAAACTTAATTAATAAAGTCTTTTTTGTGACACTGAAGGCCAAAAAAGTAACAGGATAATTTCAGGGAATGTCTTATAATTTTTTGGCTTCAATACCGTTGGCGTAAATTTGTGTTTGTTATTTTTCTATACATTTTGTCTAAATCTCAATAATGATTTGTCCAATTGACTTCCTAAAAATTGACCTGTTAATATATTTACTATTTTGTAATTGAGAATTTATGGTTGTTATGATTAATGGTTTCAAAAGTTTGATTGAAAACAATTGTTTAAGACGAATTCTTCTACCTCTTAGAGTAGTTCGAGCACGGAAAAGTTGATTTCTCTTTCAAATAAAATTGTAATCTTCCTTGCTATTTTAGGATTTAAATAATGCTCTTTGGCGTTGACGCTGCGAGTTTTCAAATGTTTTTCTTTTAATTTTACGGACATTTTTCAATTTGTGGTCTTCTTTTCCTATCTTTTCCGATGATCACATTAATGGCTTTATGCCGACAAGTCATTAATCACTTTCATGATTTTAAAAGAAGTAGCAATTGATTATATATAAGTTTTTATTGAATAGATTTTGATTTTATAGGCTTCGACGTCGTTTCCTTGGGAAGATTTTTTGAGTTTGGTTAGTTTATGCTAATTTTTTTTGTAGCTTACGACATTCTGGATATTAAAAGCTCAATGGCGTCCTATACAGAATCAAATGAACCTATTTAAAGTTTTAAGTTGATAGCTAGTTGTTTCCATGCTTTTGATATAAGATGTTTCCAAAAAGTTTCGGTATTACAAAAGTTTCTCTAAACTTACGCTGTAACTTTGATTCGTTGTTTCGAAAAAGTTTAATCGTATCTTTTAAATTACCGCTTTTCGTTTTGTGTCTACTTCTCAGTTATTCTCAATTAAGACAGCTCCGATATTTTTCGGGTGAATTACGAGTCTATCGGTTGAATTGAATTTTTATCGAATGTTTTGCTGACTTTTCATTAAGTTTTTTCAATATATAAACATTAAGTTCTTACTCTTTTAATCTTTTATCATCGGTTTTCTAATAACTTATTATTCGATTTGTATAGCGTTTTTAGCTTAAACTATTTTTAATGGATGAACCATTTTTTGAACTATTTATGAATTTTGAAGCTTTTCTATCTGTTCCTCATTTGGCGCACAATTTAGTAAAAAAAACGTGTTGAGCGGGGTCGAAAAATTATGTGCGTATATGTGCGAGTCTTATATATCAACCAATCTCAACAATAGGTTTTTCGATTATTGGAACACTTGAGTTTTTCACATTTCCGGAAAAAGTCCCATTTGTCATATTTTTCTCTCTGGTTGACATTTATATGACATTTGCCCAAAACCGAAACACCACATACAAAAGAAAGAATCTCTTTTTCTTCTTTGGGCTCAATGGTGAGATAATAAAATATCGCTTGGTATTATAAAAGTGTCCCTAAATTTACGCTGTAAATTTGATCTCAAAGTTAAGTTGAGATAGTTTCATATCAAGTCCAACGCGTCGCTAAGGCATAGCAAGGGCCTAGCATCATACAATTTTTCACTCATATGAGAATATCCAAAAAAAAACACTTCTGATAATTTGAACAAGGTTGCAAAGTACACGGTAAAATTTGAGTAATTTTCTCACAAAGTGTATTTTTTTATTTTTGGTATTTATATTTGCATATTTTGCCTGGACATCCTCTGGACCTACCTGCAGTTTTTCTCTTCGCCCTCATAGGGATAACTTTTCTCAGTGTCGATTCCTCCATTGTACAAAATATAGAGAAACGCGTTGTCCATCAGACCACCATCACACCCGTCATTTCCGTAGGGACCTGTGCAGTCCAGCAAGTTCTGTTCACTGAGTGAAACCAGATGTCCAGTTGCGGCAAAGTGCTGACCTTCCAGAGATCCAGTGGTGGAGAATGACCAACATGAGCCGCACTGTCCCTGGTTTTTCACACCTGTGACGTACCCTTCTTCACGCCAATCAACTCGATCGGGCGCTTTCTAAAATGAGGGAATCAAAACACGTTATAACTCACGCTTGAAGTGGCAAATTTTCTACTAAAAAACGACAAAAAATAGAACATAAATCATTTTCCCGCGATAGGAAAAATGATAAAAGTGGAAAAAACAAAAATAAAGTAGAATAAGGGTGAACATAGGGTTGAATTTTTAACCTGTCCATTCTTCCACTTTTATCCCCAGTTTTTAACAGTGGAAAAGGTATACAAGTTTATAGCCCATTTTCAAAGCAGAAGAGGCTCAGTACCTCATCCATGCATTCGTTATTTTGACAAACCAAAATATTTATGATTATTCGTTAAAAAAGAAAACATTTAAACTTTAACTTATCAACCATTGGGTTCAATTTACGAGAGCGCTTTTGCGCACATTCATGAGAATCTAGGTCAACCATGTGAATAAATGCTCAAGCCATGCTCCTTGAAACCTGCTGGCTTCATTAAAAACTGCTTCATCGCTGCATTTCAACCACAGAGTTTTATAGCAAATTTTTTCAAATTTGTGGGAAAGAAAATAGGTATGCAATCAGCGCCAATTCAGTTCGGACGTTTTGACTATAAATCATTCATTGAAGTAACTTTATTCCTAACACATTTAAACTTACAGAAAAATGCAGAAATTTTTAATGACATGCAACCCTTAAAACCACATGAGAAACTTTCTGGTCCGTTTTTCGATTCGATTTGCCATACGGTTTAAGATAATTGCTGTAAACATAAATAGAAACTGGTTGTTACAGTGCAACGCACCAAATTTATCACGTTAACCTCAGAAGGAAAATATTTGCTGCGATTTTTTAGACGTAGTAGTTTTTGATTTGAGTAGAGATTTCTGTGCATTCGTTCCGGGAACAGTACCAGGATATTAATGGGCTAAAAACTGAAGATGACCTATAAAAGTTGTTTGAAATTCTTCAAGCAATCAAGCATCAAACATGTCAATGACACGTACCTTTTTCAACTCAGTAATACTTGTTCCATTTCAAGTTCTTTGATATAAAATTAAAAACTCTATATTATGAACTCTATACATTTAAATCAGAAAAACTTCATTCTACATCAAAACGCTTGAGAACATTTATTGTAGATGATGATTTCTCAGAAATAAAAGCATGATTATAACCAATTAATATGATGCGTTTCTTTATTATCAAAGAAAATTTATTTCCACCGAAATTTTACTCCGTCTAAATTTATTCTTAGATTTTGCAAAAATGCTTTCTACTCATTTTTACGAGGCGTTGTTGAATCATCTAAGATAAGTTTCTCTCAAGTAATCATATAAAATTAACTAGTCGTTCAAAAAAATTATTGATTGATTATTTTGAATAAAAATCAGTTACATAAGGAAAACGTTCCACGTAGAAAAATTGAGAACGCTTTTCTAGTAGTAAAATTAATTCAAGTCATCAAGAAAAATTTGACATTGTTAAGGAGACATAAATATGATCATATTTACTTATGGTTTTTCTTGATATCTAATTCAATTAAAAATATGAAAATGCAAAAGACAATACTACGTATTAGAAAATCAAGTAACACTTCCAAAGAAACGCAAAAATTTCATACTAATCTTCAAAAAATTTTCTAAAAAAGGGAAGTTATATTGTCCGAATCGTGAGAAAAGGAAGTTAATGATGCAACTTCTTGCAAAAATGTTGTAATTTTAACTTTGTCTTGCAAGACTACAGAGGATTGACTTTTCTTAGAAGACGAACTTTGGTCTGTATTTGGGGGTTAGTAGCAGCAAGTTCTGAAAACAAATATCATTGGCAACCAAAATTTTCAAATCAAAATCTACAGAATAAAAAATTTAGACCTTTTCAACAGTTTACCATCCGTTTGCTACCTAGTAGAGAATTGCCCCCTTATCAGCTATACTTTACCACAAAAGTACTTGCCCTACAGTTTAGATAGTCAAATATTAATTCGTACCGCTGTTCATGGCCATGCCTCTAATGCGCTGTGGGTTGTAATCCAGAAATCGCGGTTCGGTTATCGCGGCTAAGCCGCCCCCGAACTGCGAGTCGGATATTCTTTTCACTTTGTATTCAAATTCCGTTAATTGTCATAGCATAGCGTATTTTATTCTATTCAGTTTATCAAATTATTCGCATACGTGGAAAGTTATTAGTTGTCTCTAATTGCTTAATAAATCGCTCGCTTTACTTCTATTCAAGAATAGCCCCCTTTTGCATAATGAGACAATTGCTGACAATATCCAAAAATTTCAACTCCAGATCCATTTTGAACCCAAACAAAAAGGCGGATTGATTTTTAACTTACGAAGTTCTCTGGTTTGGTAAACATTTTCCTAGTAGATTTCACTCTTGATATATCTTTCTGGTTCATTTTGTATCCATTCATCGTGTTTCTGACGTCATGAATTGACAAATCTGCATACTCATTCAGTCCAGTCGTGAACGAATGCATGTTCAGATTTGCCTTCAAGTTGTGCTGGTTGACAAACTTCAAATTTGTCAGCCAGTTTGAATACTTTGTAGCTTCGTCTTCGGTACTTTTGTACTCCTTATTGTATAGTTTCTTCCAAATTTCCCACTCCTGGCTGAATTCACCGTCAATTTTCTCCGATCTAATTTTGCTCAGCAAATTTGATTTTGCGTTTTTATGAGCGCCAAAAACTACCGCAATGCCAATCATAGCAATCAGCAAAAATTTCACGAAAATCATTTTGATGTTTCTTGCTAATTTTGAAGCCCAATTACCCCACCAATTTTCAAAATTGCAAAAAAATAACTGACCGTTGATAAAACTGTCAAATTAATTTATGTTATGATTTATGATGTTGAATAATTTTATTGTAAATTGTTGTCTCAGCATATAGATACTCAAGAAAATGCATTGGCAGTCACTGCAAACAAGTTCAAAGATAGGAAAGTTTAATGTTAATTAATTTATCTACTGATAACAATATTTAACTAGTTTCGAAGACGTGCGACCAATTGAGCAAGTTAAGAGTTACAGGATCTCAAGACCTAATTTGAGAAATATTTGAAGACAAACTTATTCTAGGTTATGAATTTGCTGTAATCTTAATCAAAAGTTAGCTTTATTAATAAAACTTCACAGCAAACTTAGTGGCTAAAAATGCGAATATTATGATTTTCAATATTTGATCTAGCTTAAGTTTATCAGCAACTTACCTTTAGCACGATGTTTTTATACAAATGGATTGCCCATTTTCAGAGCAGTTAAAAAAAACCGCAAAAAACCGCATAACTGGGCCGCATTTTTGCGTCGTCTTGAAAAAGAAAAATTGTTCCAAATTGTTTCAATTTTCCAAACTAAACTTGATTGCAAGTATGTGGCGAGTCAACTCAAACTGTTAGGTATCATTATTACAGAGACAAGTTTTCTGTTAAAAGGCAGTTCGGTTGAAAGATACAGCACAGCATATCAACGTTAGTTTGCAGATCAAGACTTAGGACGCGGTCAGATCTTAATTGAGAGATTATCATTCAAAGATAAGATTCAGTCACACACTCAAAGTCATTGAACAATAAAACAGTCGGATGTACTTGAACACTTTTGGACACGACTAAGTCAACTTCAGGACAAGAGATGCAAATGCCGGATTAATTTGGGGGTTGGCTATATCATAGTTCAACTTGTGCAAAACTCTATGTGGGTGTAATACTATGGTCACTTTTATCGCATGGTCATTTTTATACCAACTTCTCACTACTTCTGATCATGGTAACAGAGGTTTGATAAATATTGCAGAATTCACAATGATTTGAGTTTTTTCAAGGCACTGGATTTTGATTTTAAGAAAATTAGATAAACACGCACTCACGCAAGCGCACACACACACACACACACACACTCACACAGACAAACAAATACACACACTGATACACACAAAAACACACACAGACAAACAAAAAACACACACACACACGAAAACACATAGACAAACACACACACACACGAAAACACATAGACAAACACACACACACACACACGCACACACACACACACACACACACACACACACACACACACACGAAAACACCCAAACAAACAAACAAACAAACACACACACACACACACACACACACACACATATATATATATATATATATATATATATATATATATATATACGCGCACACACTCACACAAAAACAACCACATACACACACAAAAAACATATATACACAAATTCATACACTTACACACATACACACCTGCACACATTTAAACACACACAGACACACACAGATACACACAATCACACACAAACACACACACACACACAAACGTTCAAACACACACAAAACGCATACAGCCAACTGCACTCACCTACGCACACGTACAAACACAAAAACACAACAAAACACGCGCACACACGCATACACACACGCTCGAGCACAAACACACATACACACAAACAGACGCACACAGAAACATATAAAAACATACCACACACACGCGCACACATACACTCGCCTGCACGCACTTAAACACACAAACATACATATACAAACACTCATAAAAAGATATCCGCACACACATGCTCTCATACACATGTACATACATACAGACACACAAACACACACACATACACACATATACACAAACTTACAAATACAGACTCACACGCAGGCAACTATAAGCACACGCACGCATACACAAACAAACAACAAACAAACACAAACACACACACACACAAACACTTATATTTATATATATATATATATATATATATATACAAAAGCGCAAGCAGACACACAGACACACTCACACAGACACGCACACACACGCCACACGCACGCATGCTCGCAAACACACGCAAACACACATACACACATGCGCACAGTTACACGCATACACACACTCGCACACACACGCAAACACACACACAAACATAAACGTTTACACAAATGCACATATATACACAAACAAAAATACACACATGCACACACTCACACACACATGAACACAGTTAAACGCTCACTGACAGACACAAACAAAAACACACACGAACACAAACGCGCATTTACAAACACATGCACACACATACAAAAACATACACACACATGCACGCACATGCACCCACATGCATACGCATATAAACACGTACGTAATTGTCAAATGAAGAATTAATTATTCCACGGAGTGACCCTGGATGCTTCTCAACTAACCCCAGGCGCCATCTGAATTCAATTGACTATCACATCTATTTATTTAACATAATTGTTTTAGGTTACAAACGTCAAGTTGGTTTGTAAAGTGAAGGTTGGTTTGTAATATAAAACTCATTATAAATTTTAAAAAAGTACGTACGTGCGTGTGTGTGTGTGTGTGTGTGTGTGTGTGTGTGTGTGTGTGTGTGTGTGTGTGTGTAAGCATGTCTGTGCATGTGTATGTTTGTTTGTGTATGTGTGTACATATGTTTGTGAGTGTGCGTTTGTGTGTGTGTTTTTTGTGTCTGTCAGTGAGTGTATCTTTGTGATCATTTGTGTATGTGTGTGCATGTGTATATGTTTGCGTGTGTTTCCTTGTGTGTGTGAATGTGTGTGTGTGCGTTTGAGTGTGTGTGAGAATGTGTGTGTGTGTGTGTGTGTGTGTGTGTGTGTGTGTGTGTGTGTGTGTGTGTGTGTGTGTGTGTGTGTTATGTGTATTTCTGTGCGTGTATATTTCTGTGTGTGTTTGTGTTTCTATGCGCGTAAATGTGTGTGTTCTTGAATATATCTGTAAGTCCATGCTTGTAACCGTGTTTGCATACGTGTGTGTGTGTGTGTTTGTGTGTGTGTCTGTCGTGTAAATGAGTGCGAGTGGTTTTATGCGTGTTTGTTTGTGTGCGTATTTTAATGCTTGTTCGTGTTTGTGTATGTGTGCTCAGGTGGGTGTTCGTGTGTGTTTTTGTGTGTGTGTGTGTGTTTGGGTGTGTGTTTGCGTTTATATATATCCCATATTTATATATACTACATATACATACATATCTATATATATATATATATATATATATATATATATATATTTATATATATATATATATATATATATATATATATAAACAAGGCGGCTAAGTAATGTGCGTGTTTTGCACATAATTCCAACCCCATCCGTCAACATTCTAATCTTTATTATCTACCAAACGAGATAGATAGAGGAAATTTTGCAATATAAAACTGAGTGCTGGATCTGTGCTAATTTATCTACCAAATAAAAAAGAGAGAATAAGCATTCAATATAAAACTGTGTAAACTTCATTGATGATGAAATTTCAAGTACAGACCGCGGATGTACAACAGTTACGTTATTTTTTTCTTAACAATGAGCAACAAAGTCCTACAGAGCAAAAAATTGAATAAACAAAATATAATCCATTTTACAATAGTTGAACAAAATTTCGAAAACTACTGTTCGTCGAGTGATCTTGCTTAATAAATATTAAACTGGGTCGAGGTCTCTTTATAATCTATTGGATTTTGAATTCTCTTTTCAGCTTACGTACGTGGGTGCACTAATAAATTTACCGAGTGAAGTAAAGTTATGGACCCTCAAAAAACCCTACACAACCCAGTAGAAACTGACCTGGTGTAGTCAGATTATAAGCTGCTTAAAGGTAGATTTTACCTTTAAATAATCGTTCTTTGAAATATCTTCACCAGCTGAGACGGTCGTAACATGAATCGAGGAAGATGGGGAATAGAAAAACTGAAAGAGGTCTTGAATTTGAACCCCAAGCAAATGATTAAAATAATTATTTGACCGGAGTAAAATTTCCAAAATCAACTTTTATGACTAATATAAGGAAGTGAGCAAAACATGTGATGTATCATTCGCTGAAATGAATAAAAAAAAGCAGAAAAACCAATAAAAAGATCTCTTTTTCATCAAAAATTAGTGGTGTTTAAATTGTTACAATCACAACCTTAAAATCAAAAATTAGTGGTGTTAAAATGGTTACAATCACAACCTTATTGACAGTTATTGGTAGCAAAAGTCGATGAAAATGTGGATTTAGCAAAGGTAGAGCGTGAATAATTTGAGTCGAGCTGAAGTCGTTTAATACGTTAATTGGGTCAAGCACGGTCTTTCCATATCAGTTGATGGTATTTTCATAACGATTTTTGGTTCTATTCTGTTTCGGTCCCCAGTGTTTTTTATGACCCCCCGTTACAAATTATATGTTGTTATAAAGCGCGTTACTATGTAACAAAATAGCACGAGCGCCTGGGGGTCATAAAAGATTTATGCTCACTAAGCTGGGGGGGGGGGGGGGGGGGCAAAACAGATTAGATCCCGATTTTTTCATGTAAATGGTGTTTTCATAAATTAACGTCTAAGCTTGTGTGAAATGGTTTAATCTTGTTTATTCTTCACGTGGTTCTCTAATAAAACATATTGTACATAAAACAGGCGGTCTAAGTTGTTACCAATATAAGTAGTTCTAATTGCTGTCTGATTTGTAAGCAGGAGTTGAATTTTTTGCTAAAACATTTTTATAACATTTTCGTTATATAGCATTTTTTGCAAAAAAATATTATATAAAGGAAATGTTTTCATTTAGTTGATGCGGTTTGATTGCATAGTTCTCTCGGCTTGGCTCAAGGTAGCAACAAATTCGAACTGAGTTGTTGCCACAGCCCCCGCCTATTTGAGATATATCAAGTATCTTTGTCTTGTCAGAGATTGCAGATCGTCTCTGGCATGCAGATTACCTTGATTTAAGTACTGATAGTCCAAACTGAACTGATCTTTCTTATGTATACCGCTAACATTCACTGGTTTTTCACTGCGAAGGTTTGGAAAAGATAATTCAATGCTACGTAATATCCAGAAATCTTTGGTTTCTTCTATCTACGCACAAAATGATCCGAACCCGCTCATATAAATTCTTGACTTAATTGGCTACCAAATCATGGCGAGATAGAGAACTTTCAAAAATATTTATCGTCCCACAAAACAATAATGAAATACAATAATGTCAGGCTAGCGGGCCTATGAAACTTGTTGTCAATAGGACTACTAGAAAAGACAACAAAAAATCAAACAACAAACATTAATTACGATCGAAACTCGATGTCTATATTTTAAAAAAAATCATAACAAGAAAATCATAACAAATTTTATAAAAAAAATCATAACAAAACCAAACTCGCATCAGATAAAACCTAAACAAAATAAGTTAACGTATAGTTAACCTATACTTCATTGGAATAGATATGGATAACTGTCCTCAATGCGACTGGATACAGGTCAACAGAAAGAGCAACAGAAATTGCAAAGTTCAACAATACGTTTCTATTTTTGAAAACAATTAACTTCAAAGAGATTAATATCGTTAGATATTGCCTGAAATCACAAAAATTTCAATTCTAATCCGCATAGGAAGCATTTGAGAGCTTTCATTATCCAGTGTACGTCATACGAATATAAAAAGACAGTCAAATACTGGCAGAATTTAAAAACTTTAAATTAAACATCGCGGGAAAAGGGCTGTGAATCCGTTAAAACCATAAACGTCAATAAGAGCATTAAAAACCCTCATTTGATCCATATTTTAAAACCAATGGGACATAGCAGAATTACTACAGTTTAAACGAAAAGAAAAAAATTTAAAATCGACAATTATAAAAAAATCTTTTTTTTTGAAATCGCGTAGTAACAGTAATAAGAAACAAATGGTTGCAACTAAAACCGTTGAAAAAAAAAAATTACAGCTTACTGGAAACGGTTTGTGACCTGTCTTTACAGAGACTGCGTTGAAAAATGACCAAAAAAACCAATTAGGAAATGGAGAAGCTCAAAAATCGAAAAATGTTTTCTGAAAGCAAATACATTCAAAAGTCGTGAAATAAGTTTTCAACAAAAACCTAATGGATTATATTGCAACATCTCAGCAAGCCATTTGTCCTGCTATTAAAGAGACTACAAAATCACACGGCTACCAAAAAACAACAAAGACAGGCCGTCCCCAATCTTTCTTATTAGTGAAATTGAGTTACGTGGTGACCAGAAGGAAAGCAAAAATAAGACATTTGAAAATACTTTTTTCAACAGTTAATTTGAATGACATTTAAAGAAATAGCTTTAAACTGAAATCTTTAAATAAGTTCAATTATACGTCCTTGGGAAGCAATTGAGATCTCATATTATTAGGTATATTTCATACAAAAACGAACAAAAAACAAACACAGGCAAAAACAACAAAAATTTACTTAATATTGCGAGAGAAGTGTGTCGCAGCCCAAAAGCATAAAATATTTGACAAAAACAGAAAACATATTTAGATATGCGTTTTTGCAACGCTCTGCATCTTTGCGATCATGACTTTCTTCAATCAGATAGGAAATAATGTGAAAATCCGACAAGGAAACGTAGAAAATTTATAAAGTGTTCAATTATGCTCAAAAATCAAAACTCGTTGTGACAAAACCAAGAAAATATTAGTTAAATTTGTAAAAGTTTTTCCAGACATTAACCTATTCTATACCGGAAACGTGTTTTGCGCCTGTTTTTAAAGGGACTACGCCAGAAGTTGAGAGAAAAAAAGACACTGGCAAAGTTCTAAATTTCCTCGACATTTTCCTAAAACGATTAAATTCAAATTGGTAAAAGACAGTAGATAACAACTGAAAGCATTGTGCAGGTTCAATTATACAACTTAAAAATGCCAAATGGTCATTGATTGAGAATATTAAGTCACTGGACTACTAAAAATGCATAAAAATGAAAGCAAAACCTAAGAACTCCATAAAAGTTTACCAAAAGAATTGGTCAGAGCCATGAAAATCATGAGCTTAACTCTGAAACTATCATATATGGTTCTTGTGCCTCATTTTTGAAAATAATTTTTTTTCAAATGTTGAGCCCCGATTTGAAAATTTTGTCAGTGTTTTTAACCGAAAAAAAAACCGCACAAACAATTTGAGAAAAAATCCGCGCCACAATAAAATCTTTAAAAAATTTGTTTGTGAGGATGCAGATGAGATCGAGATCCAAGATCAGCCCTGATGTTACTGCGCGTCTAAGAAAACACTTAATTTTTCAAATGATTGCAAAATATAATAATTTTTAATTGAAATCTTCAGTATATCAAAAATGAATTATGCATTTTGTATAATTATGGAGTTTATATGGCAGAATAATAATTTCAGAAGACTCTTAAAGCCAGCGGGAGTAAAGATAGATCTCCTTTTGAGCTTACCAAGAATATGATTGCAATTTAAGGTCTATTTCCAGCAAATTTAAAGAAATTGAGCTAAAAAAAGCATATTTGATCCCATTTTTGACGAAAAAATCTGAATTTTCAAGAAATTATCATAATTTCTAGCCAAAAAACTCTGACTAAACAATTTAATAACCCTCCTGTGTCTTCAAAAACAAAATCAATAACACTGCTGTTAATAATTCTAACATACTTTTAGCAAAACTGACGGAAATGTGGCCAAGAATTTGGAAAATATGAATAAAAACAAAGGAATATCGTCTACTATTCACAAAAGTTTAAACCTCGATATTTCGCTGTAAAAATTGAAACCGAACAAATCTTCTTAATTCAATATTCTACGCTGGACGGACCTTCTAGTGATACCAATCACGACTGTCTACGATTGTATCGATCGGGCAAAATTGACTGAACAAAAAAACCATTTGAGCATATAGTTCCTCCCCCAACTATATTGGGTCGGGACAATAAATTTGAATTTTCTCTCAAATAGTTTGGTCTTCATTCCCCTCTCAGTAATGTAATGTTTTGAACTAAATTGAAGACAATTTAGTAGCAGTTTTGGTAGGAAATAAGTTTAATGGACGTTCAGTTGTTTAGAGATCTTTATAAAGAATGATATTATCCTGAAATAGGAGAACTTGGTTTTTGTTGTTTGGCCTTTTTTTCGAATAAATTTTTCCATATTAGTTGTTTTTTGTTGGCTCAAAAAATTTCTTTAAGAACCTTTAGACTGACCGTAGTCATAGTGGAGTCTGTTCTTTTTCATGTGTTGAGTTTATTTCTATTCATAGTTCCATTCAAATTTTCTTCGTGAATCTGAGCAATTTGTTTTCCACAACCAGATTTAGTTTTGAGCAATTCTTTTTACGAACACAAATTGTTTGAGGCAAATTCTTCTCATAAATAGGAACGGTTGTAGACTACTAATTCTTTTCATCGGGAATCCTGATGAAGTAACTTACAACACCAATTCAAATAATCGACTGACAACAACAGAAATATCGCTCTGCTTGTATTTCAAATTATCTAAACATTTTTGATAATTTGCAACATCTTTTCTTTCAATGGTTTCTTGTAGTAGAAAAATTTAGAATTTCTGGTGAACGCACGAAGGTCTGGACATAGGCACTCTCCGTCTGGGACGGTCTGGACATAGGCACTTTCCGTCTGGGACGGTCTGGACATAGGCACTTTCCGTCTGGGACGGTCTGGACATAGGCACTTTCCGTCTGGCACGGTCTGGACATAGGCACTTTCCGTCTGGGACGGTCTGGACATACTTGCTTCCGTCTGGCGCCTCAGCCTGGGAACTATTTGAATAGACGAGAAACTAGTTCAGACTGTCGTTTCTTGAATAGAGACCGCGCGACCAGAGTGTTCGAGATCTTCTTGTCAATTTTCTTCCTCGTTTCACTTAGTCTTCAAAATTGGAGAACAATTATGTTTCTCCCAGATCTGAATCTCCGTTCTCGTGAAAACGCATTTATCTGCCTTCCTCTAGTGAAACAGCTACTTTGGAATCGAAGAATTTTTGATCTAAGATGTTGATGGTGTTAGGATTGTTTACAAAAAAACTAATGAGAGCATCATAAAGATTTATCAAAAAATACTAGGCTTCGTCTTGACATATATTAGTTCAAAGGCACAGAAATTTATATTAAAACAACCTATTTGTCAATTGTTGATGTCATTTTAAAATGCAAGAAGCAAAACTCGCAAGTAAAAAAACGTCAGCATTTCCGTTTACAATTCTTCCAATTAAATGACAATTGAATTTTCTGTTATTAAGTGAAAAATTTTGCATAATGACGTCGTGTTTCAAAAGACAGAAAAGAAGTGGAAAAAAAAACATTTTGCACTGAAGTGCCTTAATAAAATTTTGAATACATTTGTTGTTAAACTTTTTAATGGTTAATTGTATGTCATATAAACGCATTAGTACGCTGCTAACGCACTGTTGATCTCCTAGAAATTAGTTTATTTTCGCAGGAACAGTTTTTCTCATATTTTTTCATACTTTGATTAATTTTTACATGTGATCATATATGACATCACAGGTTAAGTTTTCATTCAAACTTTTCTCTCGCAGAACTTGAATTAGAAACTTCAAATTAAATTCATTCACACTTACTAGAGACGTTAATAAGACACCATAACCGTAAAATTGGCTTTTACTTCGATATTCAGTTTTCTAAGCTTTTTAATTATATTTTATTGGCTTGAATTTATCGGCGTTTCTTAATTAGAATCTAATAATAAAAAACAAAATATGCGAACCAAACAATCTCGAGTAATAATATTTGCCATTACATTAGCTCTTTTTTATTACATTGTCCGCCTAGCTAACCAAAATGGCGGAAGTGAGGAAAATGACGATAACCCATTTCGGAGTGGCCGGGATTCGAACCGCCGACCTTATATACGGCGAACCAAATCCAGTAAAGAGATAAAAGATGACAGTCCAGGCGGAATAGGGAAAGAATCGAGGCAGAGACGAAAAGATGACGACTTTTATGATCCAGAAAAGGTAGTTTCTGGGAAACTCATGAAACCTTATTTAAAGATTATTCCGTAGGGTTATTTCAAAACTCCCTGAGTGTGAAAGGTATTAAGCGCATTCTCCATAAATGCGCTCAGCAATTCTATACTAGTAGAAAAAAATCTATTCGAACAGAATTTTTCACTTAAATTTGTCAACAAATAGAGAAGAAAACTTCAAGAAATTGGCACCAACCTGGAACCAACAAAATTGATCGAAGTACTTTGTTGTGGATTCTCAAGAATCTTAGCGGAAGCCGATCTTTGTGAGACGCTCGATCGTTTCAAAGATTTTATTTTTATGATTGAAGTTGAGAAAATCCTTCGTTACAGACTATGTCCAATCTCTTACTGAAGTTTGTAATGCTTCAGTCAGTAATAGTTTGTTTGCTAACTTCTTGATTAAGAAATCTCAACTAACTTATAATTTTGCTCATTTGCAGATCTAGAAAAAACGAAATTTAAAGACTAAAATCGTTGAGGAATCACGTTACAAACAATTTGAGAGCCGGCTGCTCTTGGTAAAAAATTTTCTTGGGGTTCCAAATCACTATTCATATACTAAACAAAAAATTATATTGAGTAAACAAATTTCATGGCATCGAGATGCATGCTTTAGCTGGCCGATGCTGTGACGATGCCTGTGTATCTTTAAAGATCTGCAATCAATGTCATTGAATCGACAACACACAACAATGAAATGACCAACACATTATGAAGTGAATTTCTGCAATAAATAGATAGGATATAAAAGACGCTTTTTAAACCATAAAAATGCCAATCGCTACACTTTTGAATATGATGCATTACTGTTTTCTAGGTCTATGGGTACACTATCATCGGCCAAAAGGCCATGTTGGTCCGAAGTGTCCTTCAGAATTTGAGAAATTGGAGGGGGTGTACATTTATGAGCTTGTGAACATTTTTGAGTTTTCAGAATTCCAGTTTTTTCACTCTTGTAGTTTATGCCCCGATGGCTCATGCTGATGTTTAATAGTGGCATTAACAAAAATATAAAATTTTAGTATTAAAACATTAATATTTTTTTTCACCAAGAGTACAAAACCTCAAAACTGTTGTAGAGAAAACCCATCAATTCTGACTTTTCAAACCAGAGATGGAAATTTTTGGTATTAACAAACAAATATACCAAAGATATCTTAAATTTTAAAAAACAACCACTTTTTGCTTTTCCTTAAAGGTATTACTAAACATGTCTTAAGTGAGTCTAACCTCGCCACTATACCTGCAAAACTCCAACAACTATCTTTTGGGATCTGGCTAGATTTTTGCACGGAACAATCAACTTGCAAGAGCATGCAAAAGACTGTTATCTTTCGAGAGTTTGCAAAACAAAAAGTACCATGCCAGATACTTGCAAGTTTTATAGAAGATAATTGTCAAAGACGCAACAATAATCTCGAAAAAAGGGGGCTTTAAAAGGGTTTAAGAAGATAACTGGCTTTTTAAGGAAAACAGGTATATGAGCCCAGCTAAAATGGTTCTCACCATCATATAAGTTACTACTGCTTCGGATTTTCAAAACCAAAGTTTTGCCTATTAGTTCAGTTCCTGAACACACACATAAGAAACCAGCAGAATGTTTGAAAAATAATCAATTGATTTATATATGGCGAACTCGTTTTATCGAAGTCAATCATAGAGGGATAAAAAATGATTTTTACAAATTTTGCTAAATTCAATAGTTTGTAGAAATTAATTGTCCGTAAAAAACTCTGTCCAGCTATCATCTTTAATAAATAATTGAAAATGGCTCATTGAAGTAATTCTTGCTTTAAATTTGTGCAAGAACGTTGGATATATTGCACGAGTCCAGCCAGGAGAAACAATTATCTTGCAACTGGTCTCGCAACTATATACCTTCTTTCTATTCATTATCACAAATTTATACCAAATTTCCTGAAAGTTGTTTGTCTTTAATATATCTTTGGATGTAACGAAAAAGGCAATTTAAGCTGATTAATACAACCTTTAACTAAAAAATCACTTCTAATTGCCGATATTTTTTCAAAACTGATTTAACTGTTTTAAATTTTTTTTGTAGTACTTTTAAAATTTACATTTGAATCTCAATCTTATAGATCCAATGAATAAAGCATAGGCTTTAATGATATAGAAAATGTAAATTTAAATGTGTAAGTGCTTCTTTTCCGTAATCAAAGTTACCATGTGGAATACAGGCAGCAAAAATTTAGACAATAATTGTAAAGTAAGCTTATGAAAAAGTATCCTGTAATCTTTACACATAATTTTGAGGTTAAAGCATTCAGTCTAAGTTCTTAAAGTTAATAATTTCACCGTAATTTTTGTAACAATTTACAGAAGATCTTCTAACTTCTAAAAGTTAGCCACCAGTCATTTTATGTAAACCTATCGTTTGATAAGATTGGTTCTACAAAGATTAAGCGTTACCAGACGGAGGTATTACAAAAAGACAGCGTTTAGATGCGTCGATTTTACGTAATGTTAGCGTTCCAATGCGTAGATGTTATATAAGTGTATCGCGAGGATGCGTGGTTCTTACACAAGTTTCGTGTTCCAAAGCGTCGATCTGATATAGAGTTAGTGTTTCTAAACGCTGATTTTACACAGCGTCAACGCTGGAACCTCAGTTCCTGAGACTCAAATTACTGGTCTTATTATACTTGCTTGTCGCCTCTTCTACTCCTGTGTTACCATTAAGTACTGTTTTAATTAAAATACCCAAAATATTATCAAAGGAATTACCTGTGGCGAATGCATTATAATTAGTTCAAAAAATGGCGTTGATTTTTCTTTAAAATTCTCATTTATTCGGTTTTTTAGCAAACGTTGGACCTCAAATGAGAACTTTCTAATGAAAAATTATGTATTAAGATAAATAAATTGAATGTATATACGATGAATGCTAAAATGCTAAAATGAATGCATTGACAGCCCATATGCGTATTTTTGCGTCTCTTAGGGCTGACACCTCAACCTGGGAAACAAACTAATGACAGTTAATAATGGGGTACACGTCTTAATAAGAGGTGGAGAAATCTCATAGAGCTTTCCAAATGCCACCATGAAGTTGCAAAATTATCGTTTACAGATGGTCGGTTCAGATGGCCCGTGGGCGGGGATAAATTTTTAGGAAATGGGTTGCAGTAGGTACGAAACTATTGCAACAGTCGGTTAGTATAAAAGCATATAAATTCAGGAAAGTTTACTTTGCACACAGAAATAATAACCCGAGTCGAGGCGCTGGTTCATTATCAGACAATTAAAAATGCACTTGGCAGGGGGGGGGGGGTGATTACACGGACGAGGTCGCTCGTCAAAGTCTGGATAATGTTTGATCATGTACGAGCTAAAATGTCTGATAACGACTGAAAATTGTCCGGCTGTGTCTGGCTGAAACGAGGTAAAAACAAGCTATTTTTGAAAACGAGCAATGGGTTTTTTATCGTCTGGATGTGTCTGATAAATAACGATCACCTTCAACTTAAAAAACCCTTGAAGCACTCTATTGTTCGCTGTGAAAGCAGCACTTTTTGGGGGGATAAGGGTCTGCTTAGGGTGAGAGTTGTTACATTAATTTTTAGGAAGCTCAAGACGAACAGTTGAGAGAAAACGAGCAAGAAGACGAAAGTGACTACTATTTGGACAAAAACGAAACCACCAATCACAGGTCCAGGATCAAAAGGTACCCGACAGTCCTCATAATCGGATCTCAGAGAAGTGGAACAACATCTCTCCTGAAATTCCTTTCGTTCCACCCATCTGTCGCGTGTAGCTTAGAAGAACAACACTACTTTGACAAATTTGCAGAAAAGGGTCGCAACTATTTCTGGTATCTTCGCCAAATGCCGAAATCATATGCGCATCAAATCACAATTGAAAAGACTCCAAATTATTTCACGCATCATATGTCGCCAAGTTTGATCAAAAAGTATCAATTTTTCTTGGGCAAAGATTTGAAGTTCATACTGATAGTTCGGGATCCAATCAGACGAACTGTTTCACAAGCTTTTCACTCGTTACGTCATCAACCAACAAAGCTTGATCAGAATTTAACCTCCGAAATTTTAGACCCCAACACACAGTACGCAAACAGCTCATTATACGGCCGACATTTCCAACGATGGCTCGATTTTTTTAGACGTGATCAATTTTTGATTTTAGACGGCGAAAAATTTGCGAAAGAGAATCCTGCAAGTACGCTACTTGAAGTCGAACAATTTTTGGGCTTGGAGAAAATTTATTCAGAATCTGATTTTGGGTTTACCGATGACAACGCATTTTATTGCTACCGACCGACCAAATATTGCTTCCCTAAAAACAGAGGTCGCTTGGGGTATTCACAAACAGTGACCCCACAAGGCAAAAGAGTTTTAATGGAGATATTTCAGCATGATTTGGAAAAATTTTGGAGTTTAACTGGAGTTAATTTTCAATGGAATTTAGGTAAAGATGTGTAAATATTTTTGCTTTATATTGCTCTATGAATATTAATTTTGCGTATTTTTATTAGTCGACAAGAAACAGTCAGAGAAGTTGCTTAATTTTACTTACCCAAAGGCCACCTTGGTCGAAACTTGCTAAAATTTTTTTATGTTGCCGGAGAAAAATTACGAAATGTATTATGGCGCAGTCTGTTTGAAGACAAAATAATTGCCCTACCTATGATGAACTCAACAACACCAAAAATTAAACCAAAATCAAAAATCAAGAAACAATTATTAATCGTCTCGACATGCCAGAAACTTTAAAACAAAAAAGAACCGTCTAAAAAAACTTTAAGGCTTCTAAAATTGCTTTATTTTCCTTGATCACGTACAGGCAACAAACAACAGAAAACTAAAGAGTCGTGCAATAAAAACTCTTATCTAAACCCACCTATTTCAGATATATAGAAAAAAAAAAACAAAAAAGCAACATACAGAGTGAAAAAAATCAGTTTTGGGGTAGAAATTTGGGTAGGTAGGTTGGGGGGGGGGGGGGTGATGGTAGTTGGGGGGGGGGGGGGGTAGCTGTATGTGTGTGTGGGGGGAGTAGTTGGCGGAAACTTTTTTTGAAATGACCATTTAACCTTAAAAATTACCTTCAGTTCTTAACTATTAAACATTACTTTTCAAGTTCAATTTTCGAAAACAGAAGTCAACGCTCTGAATCAGAAGTCAATATTCGAAATTAAAAGTCAAAGTTCAAGTCATGACTTCAGCTAAAAAAACTTGTAGAATCTCAACATTCCTCATCAGGTCGTAAAAACCTAATTGTAGAGTTCAGGAAACGATTCAAAAATGCTTTAGATAGAAACTCTCAATAACGTCATTAAGTTTAGACTTAACAAAGAAAAACAACCTAACAAGGAAATAAAAATTTAACCGCCTAATAAATGCTATAGAAAGTGTATCAGCAAAGGCAGTCAAAATTATCAGGTTGAGGTGCAGGTAGGTGGGATGGGGATTATGTAGTTGGGGCTGGGTCAGGTAAATAGGATTTGGGGCTTGGGGTAGGTAAGTGGGTTTGGGTAGGTAGGTATGGTGGGGGCTAAGGTAAGCGGAGGTAGTCAGGTTGGCGGGGTTGGGGGTAATTAGGCAGTGAATGGAATGGAGTAGTTTGGTATATTAGGATGCGGGTAGGTACGTGGGTTGGAGGCGGAGCTACGTTGGTGGGCGGGGGTAGATAGTTGATGTTGGGATAGGTAATTGCAGGGGGGATAAGTAAGTGACGTGGGCTTGACGATAGGGGGTTAAGACTGGTGGGTCGCTGTAAAACTTGGGTAGATGTGAAATACTTTCAAGTTGAAATAATTTCTAAAATTGATTTTTTCATCATAAGAGTCGCTAGCCGTTCCTAAATACCATAAACTGAAGCCAAGTTGCAGTTAAAGTGTTCTGTTTAAAAACAGAAGTTTAATTTCCCAAACATAATTCATTCTTCATCAAAAAGGAAGTCAACGCTCAATTCATGAACAGTTTTGATAGCTCTTAAATGACTGTTTAACATTGCAATTGACCTTTACACAGGTTAAAATCCTCAACGCACGTACCATTACACAGAGCATGCTATAATGTAAACAGAGCACTTGCTGTTCGGGTACAGAATAGATGTACGAACTAAGCGGGAGAGGGGCACAAACGGAAACGTTTTCAGTTCTTCGTTAATATACCTCAAAAAAAATCTACAATTAATATGAAATTTCGGAAAGCAGAGGGAAAAATCCTTCAGAATTTCAGGTCATAAGTCGGATCTTTTCCTTTTGTGCCCCCCCCCCAGTTTAGTGGGCGCATATTATTTGCACCCCCCCCCCCCCCAGACGCACGAGCCATATTTTTACATAATGATTTACTGTGTAATGGCACGTGCTCTGTAACTGGGGGGCGCATAACGTACTGGGGGCACAAACGGAAAAGATCCCAGAAGTCCGTCATCAAATCTGTTGCTCTGGCTAAAAAAAACAACCGGTAAAATATCGGAATTCACTAAAAACGGAAAATGTATTCTGCTCTTTTCTATGCTATCTATAGATTTTCAATTCTGCTTAGTTTTTGCCCCAATAATTAATTCCTTTTCACGTTTCTAATTTTTATTTCAAAAAATAGACAAAGTATGAACATCTGAACAAATCATTCGCTGTCAATGACAGAAGGTAAACAAATGAAGTTAAAACAATATCTCAACGACAATTAGTAATGAGAATCATTTTCATCATTAATGTACATTTCAACAAAGTTACAATTGATAATAAACTTAAATGAGCAAACAAATTGAAATAAATTAAAGTTTTCCTAATCTGAACTACCTGGATATGAGAAAGTATTTACTATATTTGCAGCAAGGACGTAAGTTAACTAAATGGGAGGATCTTTTCCGTTTGTGCCCCCCCCCCCCCAGCTTAGTGGGCGCAACCGACTACTAAGTGGGCGCAACCGATGATTTACTATGTAATGGCACGTGCTCTGTAACTGAGGGCGCATAACGTACTGGGTGGGGGGGGGGCACAAACGGAAAAGATCCAAATGTGAAACAATCCAGTTGCAAAAAAAACAAAATAACAGCCTTTAAAGTTGAAGAACTCTAATTTGAACTCATTTTTGCTCTCAGAATTGAATAATTGATGAAACTACTAATCTCTTCATCTATGGGATGTCAGAAGTTTCGCAAGCTTTTAAAATTTTCAAACTTTCTCGGTATCCTGTCAATCTCCAATCGCTAAATTTCAATTAGGATATTTGAGAACCAATCTATTTGTTTTACTGGAGATTAGTAATTGCAATCTCTTGCATCAGTTGAATTATTTTATTAACTTTTTGATTAGGGACAAAAGATACTAAATTTTTTATGTTTTTTCACTTACGGAAAGCCACACCAGAACAAGCCGGCTTACGCTTGTATTAGAAATTCTCGTTACTTAGAATAATCTTTTTGTTTTCTTCAATTTCTTAGAATACTTTTGATTTTTACCTAAATTCTCTGATCAGACTGTCACAATTACATTTGAGAACTGAACACATCCTTCCAGCTGCTCGCATTTTATGCACTTATATTCCGATCATACTCTCACAAAATTTAACGACATGACCAGTTTTTATAGTTCTGATAATTTATAGTTTCCATCTCTTCACGAGACAGTGTCTGCTTTAAGTGAGTCTCGACAGAGGATATTTAGGTTGAGACATCAGCCTGGTTTTTCTGTTATTACCTTTAAAAAATACACTTTTCAACAAAATTTTTTTCAGGCTTTTGTGGACTTCAGTGTCAAGAGCCTCAATTAGACAAATATTTTTTCTCGAATTTCTTTATTGATTATTTATGAAACTATTTAGAAAATAAATTTTCTCAGAAACCATTTTGTCGACAAAAGTTTATTTGCAGTTTGTCTTCCTAACCAGCCTCTACTAATGCGAAAACATTTAATTAAATTGTTTACAATTTAGGCTATCTTTTTGCTTTATGTTTAATTTAACATATTCTTAAGAGCAATCGTGGACAACATTGACAAAATCGAGTATATTAATTTGAGTAAATGAACTTCTGGCAACGTAATTGTAAATAATTCCAAATTATTTTTTCTTGCCAGAGTTGTTCTTCATCTGAACAGCAAAACTGAGAAGCAATCTTACGTTAGGTTGACAGCAAAAAGCACTTCTAGAAACTTTAAACATTCAGTAAAAATAACCAAAGCTTTAGTGAACGTGAATATAATGAACACTTTGACGTCACAAAACGCTTGTTATTTTATAATCACTCATCTCAAAAAATAAATACATCACACTGCTAATGAACACCTGTGTTAATCTGTTCATTTAACTTTTAAAGAACACGAAAGAATGGTAAAAACCAACATTTTTTTACTTATAACCAGAAAACTAATATAATAAATCCAGCTAAATTGACAATACCATGTTACCATTTTTGCCAAAAGCATTTAAATTGAAAACAAAAGAGAAACAACTAATTGTTGCTCTTTTGGCGGCATTTTTTACCATTTTTGCTTTGATCCAAATTGCCCGTGCCCACGAATGGAAACTTGAAAACTTGAGCCAGAGAAACAGACTTGGGCAAACCGAGGAACCCTTGCGGCACGACGTGAACAAAACAGAAGGCCAGCGCAAATCCAAATCGAACCAGGGGAAAGAGAAGCGAAGGTACCCAACGGTTCTAGTGATTGGATCTCAAAAAAGTGGAACCACTTCTTTGGTTAAATTCTTGAGCTTTCATCCATCGATAAGGACTCCGTTATTTGAAAGTCACTTTTTCGATAAATATCGCGAAAAGGGCACCCCATACAGTTGGTACCTCGGTCACATGCCACCATCTTACCCAAACCAAATAACAATGGAAAAAACGCCCAACTATTTAACACACAAAACTTCGCCAAAACTTGTTTTGCAGTATCAAAAATTTCTGAAGAAAAAGTTGAAGTTCATATTAATTGTTCGAGACCCGATTAGACGGAGTATATCTCATGCATATCACTCGAAAAGACACGGCAGAATCAAATTAAAAAATTTAACAGACGCAATTTTGACCACGCACATTCTCGTCGACAGTTCTCTTTACGGCAAGCATTTTCAAAAATGGCTGAAATACTTCCCGAGGAGTCAATTCTTAATTCTGGACGGAGAAAAGTTTGCGAAAAACAATCCGGCGCCAATTTTGAGAAAAGTTGAAAGATTTCTGAAAATTCGAAGCATTGCCAAGAATTCAAATTTCGTGTATAATAATGATAAAGGGTTTTATTGTTACAAGCCAAAACACTACTGTTTTCCAAGCAATCGAGGCCATTCGGAGTACTCGCAAAAGTTGACAGAAGCGGGTAAATCAAAGTTAAAGAAGATATTCACTGAAGATTTGACAAAGTTTTGGTCATTAACCGGGCTGAACTTTCATTGGAAATTAGGTGCTGATTTGTAGTTGAATTGGTAACCCGGGGCGAGGTGTTAGAAATATGACTCGACAAAACGTCGTCTGGGGGGGGGGGGGGGGTGTCATTCCGGTTCGTTAAATACACGGTACCGGAAGTAGTTAATGACCTGGTAAGTCGAATCATAAATCTGGTATCTTCAAATCTTCATATCTTCAAATCAGGCATATTATTTCTATCAATTGTTGTAAAAAGTAACTGTTTGCTGTCTTTGCATGAAATTATCAAAAATTTGCCAATTAAAATTTTACCAATTAAGACAGGTCCATTAAGACAGGCCATCTTTGAAAATTAAAGCACAATTTAAGCTTATCTGTATAAAAAATAATAGCATAAATAACAAAAAAAAACAATTTAAAAAAACAATAATAATATTTGTAATAATAATAAAAAAAATGAAAACAACAATAATAATTATAAGGATATTAATACTAATAATAATAAAATTAAAACTAATAATAGTAATAATAATAACATTAATAATAATAAAAATAATATGTCAGTTTTTAGTTTTTCACGGAATTTAGCAGAAATATGACTTTACAAAAAGCCATAGTAAAGATGAAGCCATCATTCTGGGCATTATAAAGGGCATCCGGGTAAACTAAACTATCGCACTAATTGTATAAGAACGTTGGCTCGTAGTAGACAGTCTAAACCAACTAAACCAGCTTATTGTAACAAGCTTCCCAAAAAACACCAGACTGCCGTAAAAAAATCTGAAACGAAGGCTCCTCGTCGTATCGTAATAAGTGTTTTATGAAAAAAAGACCTGTTATTCGTAGAAACCAGCTTCTGAACAACATGAACTCGTAGTACGTATTTTTTTGAAATAAAATCACTCCATAGCAACGAGTACCTGAAACTAAACCAGTTTCTAGTAAAAAGTTCAAGTTCTGCCACACTTCTATTTCTGGTAGAAAAAATAAACCTTTTTTCGTAATAAGCAAAACGAAGAGACAAGTGGTCGGTAGGGTTCAATCATTATTACGTCTCAAAATTCAGTTATTAGGAGATGATTTTGATTCATGGACCTGTTGTTACGGGATAAATACATTTTAATTTATCTTTTTTCACAAGGTTAACAGCGGGACCGCTGCTGATTCAGACCAGTGAATACAACAATCAAACAACCCTGAACCATAACACCACGTGCAGCTTAGGTTCGTAAAAAATAAAGGCGTATAAGCAGGTTGGAGGCGAAGGTTGGGTGAGGTCTGAAATTTCACTCATTAGTGTTATATCACTTAACCGTTTTGTTTCTTGAAAATTTTGGTATCTGTTATAACTGTAGAGCTGAAAGAAGCAAAAATTAAAATTAATTCAACAGTATTTTACCAAAACCAAAGAAAAAAATGTGGAACCCAAAACTGCGAAATTTGTAGTTCCAGGCCTTCGGCTTCTTTTTTATTGGATTTGACAGGAACATTTTTTATTGATATAACAATACTCCTAAAATTTGTTGAATTAGTAAATGTCTTTGTCGCGCTCAAAAAGTACATTGCCCACGCCTCTGAAGTTCTTTTTGATTTTTTCAATTTTTTTATTGTAACTGAAGAGGAAGGTGAAGCAGAAACAGAATAAGTCTGTTTTTAGAAGAAATTATTTTGCTGCAGTACTGAGCCGGCGGCAAACAAATGGAATAAAAAAATTGATTACTGATTTGTTTACGAAACAAGGGTCTTCAAAAATCATATCAGAAAAGCCATAGGAACTGCCCAAGGTATGAGACTTTTAGCGCAGATTTTATTGCTTGCTTGACATTGCTGAAAGATTTTGATGAGCTAATCATTTCAGGTGAAAAAGTTTTTCTTTAGTTGAAACTTGTCTTGACATGGAAAACGTAAATTTAACACAAATCCGAAGCAGCAAGACATTTGTGTCCATTTTTTAGAGAGAGCTGATTTTTATTCTTCATTGGTTGCGCCAGTTTCAAGCAACGTGCTCACTGTTTTTGGTACAAGTAGAACAAACTAGAAAAAACTAGAAAATATTTACTGAGCTAGTAGGAACAACGTGCAGTTAGAATTATTCAAACACTATCAAGTTTGAGAATTCATTTATTAGGAGGTCAAAGTTTTGCAGACATGTTGCTCTGAGTCAAAAACATTTCATCAAAGACCCGTCATTACGAGAATAACATTTTCGTGGAACTGTTTCAACCAGGCCTTTTTTTACCAATAAAATCTGAGCCTTGGGGTCGTGAAAGTAAATTGCCTACTATGCAGGGATGGAGATGAAGGTTGGGAGAGGTCTGCATTCTCTCTCGTTAGTACTGCACCACTGCAAACTTCTTGTCTCTTGCTACTCCATTATCCGCCTTACTTCTAGAGCTGAATTACGCTTAAAATAACATTTATACAACAACGCTTTACAATCCAATACAAAAACTTAAAAAAATTTCACTGTTCTCATCGTCTTTTACTGAATTTGCCCGGAAAATGTTTTATCGATTAAATATTACTGATAATCTTTTAAAATATAAAATGACTTGTCATTCTAAAACTCTGCATTGCCCAAAGCTTTAAGTTTGATTTTGACATTTTCGAAAATCTTCTTGGTTTTAGAATTTTGTCATGATTGGTAAGTTTTCTTAATGATCAGTTTTGTTACATGATGGTGCGGCGGAAGTACAGTTTCTGCTGAAAAAATCAGCAAATCTTTTTTCCAGAAACACATTGTTTATTACAATCAGTCTCTATACCCAACGTGCTACAGAATTGTTTTAATGCCTCTGTTGTTTTTTAGTGCTGTAAGTGGGGGGCTTGGTCCATTTGGATGGGGTGAATTTTTTACCATTCAAGTATTATATTTATTGTACCAGAGTACTGTGAGTAGTTCTAATCCTTTCCAAATTTACTCCTATTCGTTGGGGTTGTTTCCTGTATATGCAATGGGTAAACCAAGTGTTGTGTTGTACTTCCCGGGGTGAGGTGGTGAATTTCGTGTTAATCGCCACAGTTGTCAACCTTTATTTCTAATTTAACTATTCGATTACAAGATTTGTCTCTGCGTTCCCATTAACCGACAGGTTATGGGCCCAGAGCTTTTCTAAGTTAAGTAATCAACACCCGTCGTAAATAGAAAAACGTTGTTGCTGCGCCTCTTTGCTACATAAGAGGATCGCTGAAATCACTGGGGGAGGAAGACAGAGAAGACAAGGAGAGACAGGCCTTGTAGTCAAGAAGTGGCCAAGTGACACCAGAAGAAGCAAGGGTAAGAAGCTTGTGTAACTGGTTGGGGGACTTCAGTTGTGGAGTTGAAAGCTTGTGTGACTGGTTGGGGGACTTCAATTGCGGAGTTGGAAGCTTTTGTAAGTGGTTGGGGGACTTCACTTGTGAAGTGAGCAGTTTGTGAAGCTGGGTGGGGGACTTCATCTGTTGAGTCGAGAGCTTGTGTACCTGGTCGGGGGACTTCAATCGTGGAGTGCTAAGTGTGTGTAGCTAAGCAGTGGATTCTGCTTGTGAAGTCAAGAGTGAGTGGAGCTGTTGTGGGGGATCAAAAAGGAGCGCGGAGGTTCAATTGTATAACAGAGCTGTCGGGGAACCAGGATTGCTTAGTATAGCTGAGAACAGCTCAGCTTAAACAACTGTTTCATTTTCAATTGTGTGTGCTGTGCTTCTGTAAGATACAAGTTTAGTCGAAAGACACAAAAGTTGGTGGTAAAACATTTCTTAATTAGGACTAGGATTAGGGTTCGAGTACATTATCCTCGGAGGGTGTTGGTATCCTCATCGTGCTTAATTGCGGCAGAAAAACCCTGGCTCAATGTCAATGTCCTGCTTTCGATTTTGTCAAGGATACTACAGAACTCGAACAGAACACCAACTTCTAGATTAATTTAGTCGACCAAACTCTTTTTGCTTAGTGTTTTTTTTTCTAACAAGTGCTACCATATTACAACAAGTGGTAACCTGGTGCTAAAAAGCATTTTTTGGATACACAAACATAACGACTCACCGCTTCGTCGCCCTATAACACAGCCACCAACAGGCAACAGATTCAAACACGCGTAGAAAGGAAAGCAGTTTTGATCTAAGTCCGAACAAGATTTTCTTTTCAGAGCCCGACCCTTTTTACAAAAGAATATTTACCTAGAGCAGTACTAGCTTAGAAAAACAAAGGACATAGTTGGGGCAGCATAAGTCTTTGGTTCAGTAGGGAACAATTAAAGCTTAATTGTTAATTTGAGACGAACGGAAAGTAAACGAAAGTACGGCAGGCCTAACAATGAGCTCTAAATTAGAAAGATTGGTATTCAGCGGGCGTGAAGATGATTTCTTGTATTTTGCTGAACAGTTTGAGGCTCGTATGCACTCTTTAAAACTTGGTAAAGTTCTTAGTGGAGATGCCACCTATCTAGATTATGTGCCAGCTGTTAGAAATAATTCTTCGGAGGAGCAAAGTAGGCAAGCTATAGAAAAGGGGAGGGAAGAATTAGAAGAGAAAAAGAAGACATAGTGGTACGAGTTAGTTCAGGCTTTAGACAAAACATCAGTTCTTTTTCTTAGACCATATAAGGGTGATGGTACTAGAGCTTGGGATGTACTGTGCGAACGCTTCAAAAGTTTTGAGAGGCCCCAGCTACACAAATTGATAGCGCAATTAACTAGCCTTAGGAAGACTTCAAGTGAGAGTATAGTAGATTATCTCACCAGAGCAGATGATATGCAATACAACTTAACACTAGTGAATAAAAGAATTAGTGAAAAATGTTCGTCTCAATAATTCTAAAAGGGCTTCCGAAGGAATACGAAAATTTCGCAACACTCGTGAAATACAGCAAAGACGAGAAAACTCTAGAAGAAAAAAAACGAGACCTGATACACTTCGATAATGAAAATGTAAAAACCAAAACAGAGAGCGTATTCTTTAATAAGGAATGGAAATGTTTCAACTGCCAGAAAATGGGACATATCGCAAAAGAATGTAGGTTTAAGAAAACGATTCCTGAACAAACGAAAGCTTCTCAAATGAAATGTTTTAAGTGTGGTGAGCACGGACATATAGCTAAATTTTGTAGAAAACAACAGAAACATGAGAAAAAGTTTGTAAGTCAAAGTAGGAGAACCAACCAGAGGGGCACGCAAAATTTAGTTGAGGAGCAGAATTTAGAAGAAGAAGAAGAAGAAGAAGAAGAAGAGATCTTTTCTTCTTTCAAACGTCGGAAAACAACATTGCAAACGAGCTAGTTTTAGACTCAGGTGCTACCAGTCATACAATTAGAGATGAAAATTTATTCATAGATATAGACAAGGACTATTCGGGTACCATCACTAATGCAAACAGCAGTAAAAATTCAATTAGTGGGAAAGGAACAGTTGAAATTAGGGTTTTGGATTCCAATGGTTTAGCGCGAAAATTAAGATTTAATAAAGTGTTGCATGTTCCTAACAACACAAGGAATCTGATATCAGTGTCAAAACTTAGAGCAACAGGCAATGAGGTCGTCTTTGGTGTGACTTTAGAATACGAACAAAGAACGGAACAGTTTTCCCTTTCGAGGAAAGAGATAGTTTATTTATCTGGCACAACATTGATTAAGGCGAGCAGTGCAACTTAGCAAATGGAGATCCCCTTAGTTTGTGGCATAAGCGTTTGGGTCATAACAATGTTGAGGACATATAAAAAATTAAAAGATCACGCAGTGGGGCTAAAAGTAAACGAGCATGATTTAGCAAACTGTGAATTATGTCAGCTAAATAAACCAAAGAAACTTCCAGTACCAAGAGACTCAGGAACAAGAGCAAGTGAAGTCATAGAAATTGTTCATACCGACATATTAGGGCCCATCCACTTGGAAGCGGTTGATGGTCACAGGTATGCAACAGGGTTCGTGGATAGTTTCAGCAGATACCAGAAACTTTATTTTTTGAGGACAAGGGACGAGGCCTTTGAAAAAGTTGAACAGTTCTCTGCAGACATAGGACAATCAGGAACCTTAGTTTGTGACGGTGCAGGGGAATATGTGTCAAATGACATAAAACAATTATGTAGCCGAAAAGGCGTTAGGCTTGAGTTCTCGGCACCGTATACACCACAAGAAAACGGAAAGGTTGAGAGGAATTGGGGGACAATCACCCCAATGGCTAGATGTCTTTTAGAGCAGTCAGGTTTAGAAAAAGAGTATTGGCCATATGAACTTAACAAGGCAAGTGAGATTAAAAATTTTTGTTTCCATTCAGGTATTCAGAAGACACCTTTTGAGGCAATGTACAAGAAGAAACCTAACTTAGAATCAATCAAACTGTTTGGTTGTTCAGCTTGCGTTCATGTTGAAAAAATTTTTGTGGTAAGTTTGATAGAACTTCTCAAAAGGAATATTCTTAGGGTCTTCAGACAATAGTAAGACTTATCTGGTAGGTATTCCAAATGACAAAGGGGTCTTTAAGGTTAGAAGATCTCGCAATGTAACTTTCAACGAAAACGAAATGTTTATTGAAGTCAAAGAAAAGAAGGAGGAGATAGTCAACAAGCATCATTCAGATGGTGATAGAGATTTAAACCCGGTAGCTTTCCTTGGTGAAATTGTCAACAACGAATTGCTACCTAAGTTTATTGATGAAGCAATTAGGGATAAAAACTGGTACGAGGCAATGAAGTTGGAATACAATTCATTAGTGGAAAAAAAAGTTTGGGAACTGGTAGAGAACAAAGCAAATAAACCCATTGGTAGCCGCTGGCACTTTGCTCTTAAGTTTGGTCCTAGTGGGGAAATAACAAGGTATAAGGCAAGATTCGTAGCAAAAGGATTTAGCCAAGTCCCAGGTCGGGATTACAACGAAACCTACTCACCAACAACACGCCTCTCAACAATTCGAGTACTGATAAGCTACGCAGTATATAAAAACACCGAGTTAAAACAAATGGATATCAAAACAGCATACTTAAACGCTGACATCGAAGAAGAAATCTTTGTGCAACAGCCCGAAGGGTTTGAAAAGTTTGACAAGCAAGGAAATCCATTAATTTGTAAGCTTAGGAAAAGTTTATATGGATTGAAACAGTCCGGTAGAAATTGGTACTTAACAATCAAAACTTTTCTCAACCAATTAGGTTTCACGCCGGCTATTCAAGATGAGTGTTTTTTCATAAAGAAAGGAGAAAATGGTATAGAAGGATTAGTGTGTCTATGGGTAGATGATATGGTGATATTAGGATTCAGGAAGGCTTTTGTGAAAACTTTAAAAATAAAGTTAGTGAGCAATTCCAATTTAGCAGTTATGGAGATCTTAGCTGGTTCTTAAATATAAAAATTGAGCAAACACAAAACAAAATTATGCTAAGCCAAGAAGCATATGTAGAAAAATTACTAGAGAAGTTTAACATGAGCGAATCAAAGACACTGGAAACACCTTTAGAGGTTAGCCTGAAACAATCAAAATTAGATTCACCAGAAATAGGCAGCAATGAGCATAAAGAAATGCAATCATGTGATTATAGGGGTATAGTAGGATGTTTGAACTATTTGGCATTAACAAGTAGACCAGATATTGCGCACGCAGCCAATTTATTGAGTGCGTTTGTTGAAAATCCTGGAAGGCGACATTGGAATGCGGCAAAAGGGTGTTTACGTTACCTAAAAGGTACAAAATCAGAGAAGATGATTTTTAGAAAAAGTGAGAAACTGGAGTCAACAGGATTTTCAGACTTAGATTGGGTGGTTTTTGTTTTAAACTTAGACAAGTGGTTTTTGTTTTAAACTTAATAATAGTTCAGGTGCAATCAGTTGGGCTAGCAAGTTACAAAAGTGTGTATCTACTTCAACAGTTGAGGCTGAGCTTAACGCCGTAGTAGAGGCCAGTAAAGAAGCAGTACATTTAGTTAACCTATTACGAGAATTAGATTTAGAAATCCAGCAGCCAGTAAACGTCTTTGTAGACAACCAAGCTTGTATTGCTCTAAGTAAAAATTCGATGAATCACGGAAAGACAAAGCACTTTTTATTAAAAGTGCACTTCGTTCGGAATTTAGTCCAAAGTCGACTATTAGAGCTAAACTACTTACCTACCGATCGCATGCCGGCAGACACACTTACAAAAGCATTGGGGAGGACCAAAGTATCACTTTTTCGTGATGTCCTTCTCGGAACAAACACTTAACATGATAGGAGGAGTGTTGAAAGTATAATGTTAATTGTTTAAAGTATGGAAAGATATACGTACATCATCCCCGTGCTGATTTACATCTTGGTTATTTATGAAATGAGTGAATGCAACAAGGAGCTAACACGTGCTATTTATACTAGATTTGTCCCCAACTTTTCATATTGTAATAGGTGATATCATGACCCTTGATCTTTTAGAGAAGTAAATTATCAGAGTAAATAGCTAGTTAAGATCGGATGTCAAAAGAAGTCAAGGAAGTTATAAATTAAAGGTGATCACCATGAATGTAAATGTGCGGTAATTTGGGGTAATAAATATGGACTGAATTTCGTGTTAATCGCCACAGTTGTCAACCATTTTTTCTAATTCAACTATTCGATTACAAGATTTGTCTCTGCGTTCCCATTAACCGACAGTGAAAGTATGAACCGGACCATGCCGGACCACGCCAATTTGGCGACTATGATTCGAAGGTGCGACAATTCGACTATGATCAGACAAAAATCAGTCAAAATCAGTACAATCTTATTTAACATTTTACTTTTTAATAGACAAGGCGACTCGGTAATATGCGGTCGCACATAAGGTTCCGACCCCGCTTATCCACAATTTTGGTTTGATTGTCTACCAAATGAGGAACATAGAAAGACCCAAAAATTCAAGTATTTCAAAAAAATGGTGTATGAACGAAAAGAAAGTCTCCAAAGCAAACAACTGTGGTGGAGTAAAAATGGCGCATTAGATTGACGAGATGTTCAAATATTAAGAAAGCGAGTCAAGACGAACAGCAAAATCAAACAACAGCAACAACAAAAATTAATTTCATCAAAAACTTCATGTCCGTTTGAAAAAACAAAATTCAATAACAAAGTCAAAAAAGCGTCAGATAAAACTGATGATAAACAAAATTACTTGTAATTTATCAGAAAGGATAAGGGAGTAGTCAATAAAAAGGCTTGGTAACAATTAGACAATAAAGAATTAAACCATTAATTTCGAAATAATGAAAACCATTAGAAATCAAATAAAATATCCCATAGATGTACGATTACCAATGGGTCCAAGGAAGGAATAAGGAGCTGCCGGTATTCAATTTTTCACGCAGTTACGAAAAGAAAATACCGACAACAAACAAAAATCAAATAAAACTTGGCAGAAAACGCCTTCGAAACCGTAAAGCCATACTATGACCATCAAAATGTGTACAATTGCACTTTCTGCAACCATTGATAATGGATAATGTATTATGTGACCTCTCATTAATAAAGCTAGGTAACAAGTAGCCACAAATGGAAAACAAAATGCAAAAATAAGTGACACTATTGTTTTTTCGAAAAAAAATATTTCCAAAGACATGAACAACATTAATTACAGAATAAAAAAATTAATTAAGTTCGTATATTCTTCCAAAACAAGCCCATGAGAATTGCAATTATCCAGAATATATCTTATGTCTACAAAAACAACGTCAAACATGACAAAGTCAAAAACTAATTTTCTTTTTTTTTTCGTGCCGAAGCCAGTAAAGTCAACGAATTCTTTAAAAACATTAGATTGTGTGACATTATTCCCCTTTTGAAACCTTTCTTTGGCAACAATAATGTCATAATTGGCCAGTAATTAACGAGACTAGACAACAACCAAACAATAAAAGGAAAAAAATTGCAGTTAAAAAGTAATTTTTTTAAATTTGGAAAGCAATTGTTTTCAGATTAATGAAAGTTATCATCTATCAACTAAAATCAGAGTATTGTCTCAGCTATTCTTCCCTGAAAAAGCAATGAAACCGGCTCATTCTTTAGTAAAATTTCATACGACTAAAAAGACAAAGTAAAAACGGCAGTTAAAGACAATTTAAAAAAATCAATTAAATCCCTGACTTCTTGAAACATTGCTCGAATAACTATTGAGCCATGGAATCCCTGTGTTTATGGCATTTCATTATGTGTTAAAACTGCAGTATTTTTTGCGAAGCATTCGGTTTTAAGCACTTAAGAAATCAGTTATGCTAAATGGAGTGCTCCTAATTGGTACTGTGAGTCCGTGAGGCGTGCTGCTATCTTGTCCAATAGACGATCTATAAATTGCTTGCGGTATTCGTTTCTATATATATGTGTGTGTATATATATATATGTATATATATATATATATATATATATATATATATATATATATATATATATATATATATATGTATATATATATATATATATATATATATTCCTTCTCTAAAATCATTATTAATCAAAGTCAAAATTTTCGATTTTGTCATGTTTTACTGTTATTTCTGTTATTAACTGTTACGTAGTCAGTTAAACAATTTTTTTTTAAAGTTTTACAAAATTTTAGACTTCTATTAGTTTGTGTAATTCAATTTCCATTTTGTTTTTTTATGTAGAGATATTCAGCGGCCTTTGTGTTTGGATGGGTGACCCTTTGCTTCAATAGTGAGTTTTAATATGTGGTTTTTTGATCAACCTATACTTGACCCAAAAAAAAGAGATTTCTGTCAAAAACCTTTTTGCTTTTGTATTGTAATCTTCGTTGCTCTTACAAGTTTAAAAAAAAACAAAAATTTTTCTCATCACATGGAATCCATTGTTACGGAGTGGCGAGGTGCAAGTCTAATTTTGCTAAAAACATCTTGACCTAGTGGGTTCACATTATTGCACCTGACCAGTAAAAGGATCCAGTCTTTTGCTTTAGTTAACCCTGAGTTGAGTTACAGATCGATTACTCCCTCCATGTTGCTGCTCGTTTTTTACAAGCAATTGATGTCTCCTAGCGTTGTTGATTTAGCAAATCGTGTATGTTGAGCGCCTTTATTGCTGGGTTTTCTATTAATGAAAAACTAAAAATTTGCGTTGGTCGACAGCCCTTGAATCTTGTTGTTGGTTTGTGTTTGCATGCAAAGTTGTCAATTGTGTGTTTGAAATGCAATTTATTTTCCCATTCGTTCATTTGCTCTGCTATGTAGCATGTGACTTGTGGATTTTTGCGTTTTTCTTTGGATTTCAACTCTTTCAACTCGGTTTAGTGTTCCTTAAATTTGACCTCGGTTTTGTCTCTAGTTAGCGATAATCACTCCATTTGAATTCGTGTTATTATTTTTGTAATTGTTGGTGTTATTGCTGTTTGGATCGTCCTGAATCTGTGTTTTGTGAAGGTTGGTAATTATAAGTGAATATGGTGTGTACGATATAAATCGTTCATATAATTAGGTATTCTGGTGTTTTTTATGTTTGACGGAGCAAAGAACTTAACTCTTATATCGAATGAACAAATTTCTGGTTCGTCACTGGTCAAGGACTTTTTTGGTTGATGGTCTTGTAATGATTCTTTTGATGTATTGGAATCTGAATAATTGGACTTTATCAATCTATGGGTTTCTTAGTAGGCTTTTAGAAATATTTTTTCTTTGTTGTTTTTGAAATCCTGCTGACCGCACTATATGGTGGTTCGGTCTGGTTGTGAGTGTTTTACCCGCCTAAACGTTTCGCAATGTTTGTCTTCAGTTGTTCTCAATTACACGTTTGCTGTTTGCTGCTTATTCTTGATGAAATTTTTGAATAAGTCTTCCGTATTTCTTTTGGTATCTGAAAAACTTAAAACCATAGAACGTTTTTTACTTGGTTGGAGTAAATTTGTCTTTGAGTTGTGCTGCAAGTCCTATAAAGGTGCTCCCTGAAAAACAGCTCACTGAACTATATTAAATTCTTAATGACTGGTGTTCGATATTTGCTTAACTCGTAGCAAAAGGTCCTTGAAACATTTTCACAATCCTAATCAATTAGTTCTCAAACGTTTTTGAGAATTAGGAGTATTGTAATGATTCCTAGTGTTTTGACTCTTGTTGTTTGGATATTACTAACCGCATGTTGTTTCATGTAGCTAGAAATAGATCAAAAAGTACGAAATCATATCTTTCAGCCGAGTCAAGACAGCAAAAAAAATTCTATTTTACAAATCCCATAAATGAAGAAATTTTCATGGCTTTGGTTTTATGATTTTAACGAATCATGGAAAGATCTTCATGGCTGGGTATAACTTTTACGGACCTGATTGTCGTAGCGTATAAGTAAAGAAATGTTTTACTATAATTTAATAGCGCCGGCTTAGAACTATATCAGAGTATACTAGGAGTATTCTGCTATCTAACTATTTCCAATTTGTGTATCAGAACTGAGTTTCTGAGTTTGGTTTCACAAATTGCTCATCAGGTAAAACCGAGAAAAATTTCGAAAATATGAAAAAATTAAACAATCAGGTAATTCAAATTCTGTGACTTGTGTATTTTTGCGTTTCTCTTTGGATTTCAATTGTTTCAACTCAGTTTATTCTTCCTTAAGTTTGACCTCGGTTTTTTTCTGGTTAGTGATCACTCCATTTTAGATCGTGTTATTATTTTTGTAATTGTTCATGTCGTTGTTGTTTGGATCGTCTTGAAACTGTGCTTGGTGAAGGTTGGTAATGATAAGTGAATATAGTGTCTACGATATAAATGTTTCGCCTTATCAGGTATTCTACATGTCTTTTGTGTTTGACGGGGCAAACAACTGAACGTTTATTTCGATTCAACATATTTCTTGTTCGTCACAGGTCACGGAATTTTTTTGGTTGATGGTCTTGTTATTATTTTTTTAAAATATTGGAATCTCAATAATTGGACCTTATCAATCCATGGGATTCACAGTAGGTTTTTAGAAATATTTTTTTTCTGTTGTTTTTGACCTCCTGTTGACCGCACTATATGGTGGTTTGGTCAATTTGTGATCGTTTTACCTGCTTAAGAGTTTCGCAATGTTTGTCTTCAGTTGTTCTCAATTCCACGTTTGCTGTTTGCTGCTTAATCTTGATGAAATTTTTGAATAGGTTTTCCTTATTTCTTTTGGTATCTGAAAAACTTAAAACCAGAGAACGTTTTTTACTTGGTTGGAGTAAATTTGTCTTTGAGTTGTGCTGCAAGTCCTATAAAGGTGCTCCCTGAAAAACAGTTCACTGAACTATATTAAATTCTTAATGACTGGTGTTTGATATTTGCTCAACTCGTAGCAAAAGGTCCTTGAAACATTTTCACAATCTTAATCAATTAGTTCTCAAACGTTTTTGAGAATTATGAATATTGCAATGATTCCAAGTGTTTTGACTCTTTATGTTTGGATATTTCTAACCGCATGTTGTTTCATGTAGCTAAAAATAGTTCAAAAAGTATGAAATCATATCTTTCAGCCGAGTCAAGACAGCAAAAATATTCTGTTCTACAAATCCCATAAATGAAGAAATTTTCATGGCTTCGGTTGTATGATTTTAACGAATCATTGAGAGATCTTCATGGCTGGGTATAACTTTTACGGACCTGATTGTCGTAGCGTATAACTAAAGAAATGTTTCACTATAATTTAATAGCTCCGGCTTAGAACTATATCAGCGTATACTAGGAGTATTCTGCTATCTATCTATTTCCAATTTGTGTATCAGAACTGAGTTTCTGATTTTGGTTTCACAAATTGCTCATCAGGTAAAACCGAGAAAAACTTCGAAAATATGAAAAAAATAAACAATCAGGTAATTCAAATTCTGTGACTTGTGTATTTTTGCGTTTCTCTTTGGATTTCAATTGTTTCAACTCAGTTTATTCTTCCTTAAGTTTGACCTCGGTTTTTTTTCTGGTTAGTGATCACTCCATTTTAGATCGTGTTATTATTTTTGTAATTGTTCATGTCGTTGTTGTTTGGATCGTCTTGAAACTGTGCTTGGTGAAGGTTGGTAATTATAAGTGAATATAGTGTCTACGATATAAATGTTTCGCCTTATCAGGTATTCTACATGTCTTTTGTGTTTGACGGGGCAAACAACTGAACGTTTATTTCGATTCAACATATTTCTTGTTCGTCACAGGTCACGGAATTTTTTTGGTTGATGGTCTTGTTATTATTTTTTTAAAGTATTGGAATCTCAATAATTGGACCTTATCAATCCATGGGATTCACAGTAGGCTTCTGGAAATATTTTTTTTCTGTTGTTTTTGACCTCCTGTTGACCGCACTATATGGTGGTTTGGTCAATTTGTGATCGCTTTACCTGCTTAAGAGTTTCGCAATGTTTGTCTTCAGTTGTTCTCAATTCCACGTTTGCTGTTTGCTGCTTAATCTTGATGAAATTTTTGAATAGGTTTTCCTTATTTCTTTTGGTATCTGAAAAACTTAAAACCAGAGAACGTTTTTTACTTGGTTGGAGTAAATTTGTCTTTGAGTTGTGCTGCAAGTCCTATAAAGGTGCTCCCTGAAAAACAGTTCACTGAACTATATTAAATTCTTAATGACTGGTGTTTGATATTTGCTCAACTCGTAGCAAAAGGTCCTTGAAACATTTTCACAATCCTAATCAATTAGTTCTCAAACGTTTTTGAGAATTATGAATATTGAAATGATTCCAAGTGTTTTGACTCTTTATGTTTGGATATTTATAACCGCATGTTGTTTCATGTAGCTAAAAATAGTTCAAAAAGTATGAAATCATATCTTTCAGCCGAGTCAAGACAGCAAAAATATTCGGTTCTACAAATCCCATAAATGAAGAAATTTTCATGGCTTCGGTTGTATGATTTTAACGAATCATGGAGAGATCTTCATGGCTGGGTATAACTTTTACGGACCTGATTGTCGTAGCGTATAAGTAAAGAAATGTTTTACTATAATTTAATAGCGCCGGCTTAGAACTATATCAGAGTATACTAGGAGTATTCTGCTATCTATCTATTTCCAATTTGTGTATCAGAACTGAGTTTCTGATTTTGGTTTCACAAATTGCTCATCAGGTAAAACCGAGAAAAACTTCGAAAATATGAAAAAAAAACAATCATGTAATTCAAATTCTGTGACTTGTGTATTTTTGCGTTTCTCTTTGGATTTCAATTGTTTCAACTCAGTTTATTCTTCCTTAAGTTTGACCTCGGTTTTTTTTCTGGTTAGTGATCACTCCATTTTAGATCGTGTTATTATTTTTGTAATTGTTCATGTCGTTGTTGTTTGGATCGTCTTGAAACTGTGCTTGGTGAAGGTTGGTAATTATAAGTGAATATAGTGTCTACGATATAAATGTTTCGCCTTATCAGGTATTCTACATGTCTTTTGTGTTTGACGGGGCAAACAACTGAACGTTTATTTCGATTCAAAATATTTCTTGTTCGTCACAGGTCACGGAATTTTTTTGGTTGATGGTCTTGTTATTATTTTTTTAAAGTATTGGAATCTCAATAATTGGACCTTATCAATCCATGGGATTCACAGTAGGCTTTTAGAAATATTTTTTTTCTGTTGTTTTTGACCTCCTGTTGACCGCACTATATGGTGGTTTGGTCAATTTGTGATCGTTTTACCTGCTTAAGAGTTTCGCAATGTTTGTCTTCAGTTGTTCTCAATTCCACGTTTGCTGTTTGCTGCTTAATCTTGATGAAATTTTTGAATAGGTTTTCCTTATTTCTTTTGGTATCTGAAAAACTTAAAACCAGAGAACGTTTTTTACTTGGTTGGAGTAAATTTGTCTTTGAGTTGTGCTGCAAGTCCTATAAAGGTGCTCCCTGAAAAACAGTTCACTGAACTATATTAAATTCTTAATGACTGGTGTTTGATATTTGCTCAACTCGTAGCAAAAGGTCCTTGAAACATTTTCACAATCCTAATCAATTAGTTCTCAAACGTTTTTGAGAATTATGAATATTGCAATGATTCCAAGTGTTTTGACTCTTTATGTTTGGATATTTCTAACCGCATGTTGTTTCATGTAGCTAAAAATAGTTCAAAAAGTATGAAATCATATCTTTCAGCCGAGTCAAGACAGCAAAAATATTCTGTTCTACAAATCCCATAAATGAAGAAATTTTCATGGCTTCGGTTGTATGATTTTAACGAATCATGGAGAGATCTTCATGGCTGTGTATAACTTTTACGGACCTGATTGTCGTAGCGTATAAGTAAAGAAATGTTTTACTATAATTTAATAGCTCCGGCTTAGAACTATATCAGCGTATACTAGGAGTATTCTGCTATCTATCTATTTCCAATTTGTGTATCAGAACTGAGTTTCTGATTTTGGTTTCACAAATTGCTCATCAGGTAAAACCGAGAAAAACTTCGAAAATATGAAAGAAAATAAACAATCAGGTAATTAAAATTCTGTAACTTGTGTATTTTTGCCTTTCTCTTTGGTTTTCAATTGTTAAAAATCAGTTTAACCTTCCTTAAGTTTGACCTCGGGTTTTCTTTCTAGTTAGTGATCACTCCATTTTAGATCGTGTTATCATTTTTGTAATTGCTGATTTCGTTGTTGTTTGGATGGTTTTGAAACTGTGTTTGGTAGGGTTGATAATTATAAGTGCATATGGTGTCTACGATATAAAAGGTTCACCTTATCAAGTATTCTGCATGTTTTTTATGTTTGACGGGGCAAATAACTGAACGTTTATGTCGATTAAACATATTTCTGGTTCGTCACTGGTCACGGACTTTTTTGGTTGATGGTCTTGTATTGATTCTTTTGACGTACTGGAATCTCAATAATTGGACCTCATCAATCCATGGGTTTCACAGTAGGCTTTTAGAAATTTTTTTTGTTTTTTTGACCTCCTGCTGACCATACTATATGGTGGTTTGGTCAGTTTGTGATTGTTTTACCCGCCTCAACGTTTCGCAATGTTTGTCTCCAGTTGTTCTCAACTCAACGTCTGCTGCTTGCAGCTTATTCCTGATGAAATTTTTGAATAAGTCTTCCCTATTTCTTTTGGTATCTGAAAAACTTTAAACCATAGAACGTTTTTTACTTGGTTGGAATAAATTTGTCTTTGAGTTGTGCTGCAAGTCCTATAAAGGTGCTCCCTGAAAAACAGTTCACTGAACTATGTTAATTTCTTAATGACTGGTGTTTGAAAATTGCTCAACTTGTAGCAAAAGGTCCTTGAAACATTTTCAGAATCCTAATAAATTATTTCTCAAACGTTTTTGAGAATAATGAATGTTGTAATGATTCCTAGTGTTTTGACTCTTGTTGTTTGGATCTTACTAACCGCATGTTGTTTCATGTAGCTAAAAAATAGTTCAAATAGTATGAAATCATATCATTCAGCCGAGTCAATTGAGCAAAAAATTCTGTTTTAAAAATCCCACAAATGTAGAATCTTTCATGGCTTGTTTTGTTTGATTTTACCGAATCCTGGTGTCGTAGCATATCAGTAATATCTTTGAGGCAAATCAAGTGAGCAAACAAATCCTTATAAAAATTCTATACTGATGGAGATTTTCATGGCTTGGTATAGCTGTTACAGACCCTATTGTCGTAACGTATAGTAAATAAAAGTTTTAATATAATTTGAAAGCAGCGGCTTAGAATTATATCAGCGTATACTAGGAGTATCTTGCTATCTAATTTTTTGCAGTGTGTGAATTAGAATTGAGTTTCTGATTTTGTTTCACAAATTGCTCATCAAGTAAAATCGACAAAAATCTTCCAAAATATTAAAAACAAAAATAAACAATCAAGTAAATCAAATTTTGAAAACGACAGAAATATTGAATATCATACAATTATCAATTAATTAATATATAAAGTTCCTCTATTAAAAAGACGCCGAAGGCCTGGAACCTGGAAAATAACTAAGTTTTGGGTTTAGTCTGTTTCTTGATTTTTGTATTAGAAAGTTGTATAATAGCATTGCTGTATAAATGGTTGCATTTGCTGTATAACAGTTTTAAGTTATTTCAGCTCATTAGCTAAAGCAGATACTTCAGAAGCTAGAAACTAAAAGTATGCAATGATGCAGTTCTAAAGAGTCCGAATGTAGACCTCCCCCTACCTTCTCATCCACCCCCACTTAGTAGGCCTTCAACTTTTACGACCCCAAAGGGCATGTGCTATTTAGGTTCAATGATTGGTGTACTCACTGTTCTGAGTCAGTAGCAACAATAACGCCGCACAGACAGTTCCCAATGTTAACCTCGTAATTACAGGACTTCGAAATTTGTTCACATCGCAATAACAGGTCTTTGAAACTTTTTCACCTCCTATGAACTGAATTATGAAATGTAAATAGTATTTGAATCCTAACAAGTGCTTGTTGCTTCGTCTTCAATTTGTTTATCATAAAAAGGTGTTGGCATTTTTCCAGAAATAGTGGGGGGGGGGGTAGGACATAGAATTGAAAATTGACCAAATTGGAACTCATGAAACAGGACACCTTTTGGGGTATTTTGTGGATTGGCACTGCTACAACGTGATTGACAATGCTGCCAGGAGACAGAAAATGAGGCTACATAAGCTTATTAGTTAAGCATGTTTAGTTTCAGAAAATTCCTATTACGAGCAGGTTTTTGTTTCACAAATTTGACCAAAAACCTGAACCAGAGCCGAAATTGAAAACCCAGAGCGCCGGAGTCAATGGCAACTATGACATACGCATAGTGTAAAAATTCATCAGACTGACTATATAATTTTTTCTTTCCTTATTGAAAAGCGATTAGAATTTTTTCCGTGTGTCATTTTTGGAGAATTCACAATGCAGATCTCCATCTGCTTCATCCATCAGGGGCTTGGAGTTGTTGTTCGTTGCAGCTGGAAACCTGTTGGCAAGCAATTGAATGTCTTCGGTCGTCAGTAGGGTGATCCAAAGTTGTTCGTTGAGTGGGACCAGTGAGGGTTTCCAGTTACAGGATGTTCGTGCCAGTAAAATCATGTCCATGGCAGTTGTCTCCCGCTGTCTTTTAGTCATAACCTTGGTCGCATCAGGGCAGAACTGTGTCTCATATGGGCTCTTTTGATTGTTCAAAGAGGTTTCATTTTCTGATCATCTCTTTATTTGTATTCTTCTGACCTTATTTACCTTCTTTTCTTCTGGTTCGCATCATATTTAGCATCTGTGAGCTAATCTGTTATTGCAATCCCAAACAAGGAGAAAAAAAAATGCAAATTATAATTACGGAGAGAAGTATTAAGAAGATAGAAAAGAAATATCAGTTATAAAAATTGTGGGTTTTGAGGAAAAATTGGTTGACATCTTTCCCGGTTGCTTCGAAGCCGTGTCTCGGTGTGATTAAATCTGTGACTTTTAATGTTTTTGCACGAAATCAAAATCCGGAGCATGATTCTGAGCGCGATGCCGGTAACTGAAGAAATTCCCGGTAACGAACAAGACAATCTGCAAAAAAAATTTAGTTTAGTGCATTGGAGCGGGGGTCGATTGAGATATACAAAAAAAACGCTCTGCAAAAGGAGAGTTAACAGGTAATTATAGGCATTCGAGGGGATGATTGAGAGCGCAGATTTCTTCAATGAACAAGTTTTCTAGCTGCCCGATTGTACGATTTTCAGGCGTTGGTCTATGTAGTTGTTCTGGTGAGGCAGCTAGATAGTATATCTTTTTTCGAGAACATCGATACAGTGTTTGGTGGTGTTTTCTAGGAGTAGGCGATTAGAGAACTGATAATATTGGAAGTTGGTGCAGGTAGGTCTCAGATATTTTGGTTAAACAGGGCCAAATGGACTGGGGCGAACCAGCCGGGAGAAAATGGGTACTTGTGGTACTTGTGCTGAAGTAAAAGAGGGCCGAATGATTTACGAAGAACTGGGCCACTGGTTAGTGAAGCATTAGGGTCCTGACGAACGGGCTTTCCATGCTGGGGAAAGTCAAAATCTGGGCTGAGGATATCAGATATTTTTGCTAGAGGGTATTGTCGGCTCTGAGGGCTTAATCAACTAATTTAGATTGTATTGATTCTTTTGATGTATTGGAATCTCAATAATTGGACCTTATCAATCCATGGGCTTCACAGTAGGTTTTTAGAAATATTTATTTCTTGTTGTTTTTGACCTCCTGCTGACCGCACTATGTGGCGGTTGGGTCCATTTGTGATTGTTTTACCCGCCTAAACGTTTCGCAATGTTTGTCTTCAGTTGTTCTCTATTCCACGTTTGCTGCTTGCTGCTTATTCCTGATGAAATTTTTAAATAAGTCTTCCCTATTTCTTTTGGTATCTGAAAAACTTTAAACCATAGAACGTTTTTTACTTGGTTGGAATAAATTTGTCTTTGAGTTGTGCTGCAAGTCCTATAAAGGTGCTCCCTGAAAAAAAGTTCACTGAACTATGTTAAATTCTTAATGACTGGTGTTTTGAAAATTGCTCAACTCGTAGCGAAAGGTCCTTGAAACATTTTCACAATCCTAATAAATTATTTCTCCAACGTTTTTGAAAATAATGAATGTTGTAATGATTCCTAGTGTTTTGACTCTTGTTGTTTGGATCTTACTAACCGCAGGTTGTTTCATGTAGCTAAAAATAGTTCAAATAGTATGAAATCATATCATTCAGCCGAGTCAAGTGAGCAAAAAAACTCTGTTTTAAAAATCCCATAAGTGTGGAATCTTTCATGGCTTGTTTTGTTTGATTTTACCGAATCCTGGTGTCGTATCATATCAGTAATATCTTTGAGGCAAGTCAAGTGAGCAAACAAATCCTTATAAAAATTCTATACTAATGGAGATTTTCATGGCTTGGTATAGTTGTTACGGACCCTATTGTCGTAACGTATAGTAAAGAAAAGTTTTAATTTAATTTTAAAGCGCCGGCTTAGAACTATATCAGCGTATACTAGGAGTATCTTGCTATCTAATTTTTTGCAGTGTGTGAATTAGAAATGAGTTTCTGATTTTGTTTCCCAAATTGCTCATCAGGTAAAATCGAGAAAATTTTCCAAAATTTTAAAAACGAAAATAAACAATCAAGTAATTCAAATTTTGAAAACGACAGAAACATTGAATATCATGCAATTATCAATTAATTAATATATAAAGTTCCTCTATTAAAAAGACGCCAAAGGCCTGGAACCTGAAAAATAACAAAGTTTTGGGTTTAGTTTGTTTCTTGATTTTTGTATTAGAAAGTTGTATAATAGCATTGCTGTAAAAATGGTTGCATTTGCTGTATAACAGTTTTAGGGTATTTCAGCCCATTAGCTAAAGCAGATACTTCAGAAACTAGATAATAAAAGTATGCAATGATGCAGTTCTAAAGAGTCCGAATGTAGACCTCCCCCTACCTTCTCATCCATTCCCACTTAGTAGGCCTTCAACTTTTAAGATCCCAAAGGGCATGTGCTATTTAGGTTCAATGATTGGTGTACTCACTGTTCTGAGTCAGTAGCAACAATAACGCCGCACAGACAGTTCCCAATGTTAACCTCGTAATTACAGGACTACGAAATTTGTTCACATCGCAATAACAGGTCTTTGAAACTTTTTCACCTCCTATGAACTGAATTATAAAATGTAAATAGTATTTGAATCCTAACAAGTGCTTGTTGCTTCGTCTTCATTTTGTTTATCATAAAAAGGTGTTGGCATTTTTCCAGAAATAGTGGGGGGGGGTAGGACATATAAGTGAAAATTGACCAAATTGGAACTCATGAAACAGGACACCTTTTGGGGTATTTTGTGGATTGGCACTGCTACAACGTGATTGACAATGCTGCCAGGAGACAGAAAATGAGGCTACATAAGCTTATTAGTTAAGCATGTTTAGTTTCAGAAAATTCCTATTACGAGCAGGTTTTTGTTTCACAAATTTGACCAAAAACCTGAACCAGAGCCGGAATTGAAAACCCAGAGCGCCGGAGTCAATGGCAACTATGACATACGCATAGTGTAAAAATTCATCAGACTGACTATATAATATTTTCTATTGAAAAGCGATTAGAATCTTCGCCGTGTGTCATTTTTGGAGAATTCACAAAGCAGATCTCCATCTGCTTCATTCGTCAAGGGTTTGGAGTTTTTGCTCTTGTTGTTCGTTGCAGCTGGAAACCTGTTGGCAAGTAATTGAATGTCGTCGGTCGTCAGTAGGGTGATCCAAAGTTGCTCGTTGAGTGTGACCAGTGAGGGTTTCCAGTTACAGGATGTTCGTGCCAGTAAAATCATGTCCATGGCAGTTGTCTCCCGCTGTCTTTTAGTCATAACCTTGGTCGCATCAGGGCAGAACTGTGTCTCATATGGGCTTTTTTGATTGTTCAAAGAGGTTTCATTTTCTGATCATCTCTTTATTTGTACTCTTCTGACCTTATTTACCTTCTTTCCTTCTGGTTCGCATCATATTTAGCATCTCTGAGCTAATCTGTTATTGCAATCCCAAACAAGGAGAAAAAAAATGTAAAATGCAAATTATAATTACGGAGAGAAGTATTAAGAAGATAGAAAAGAAATATCAGTTATAAAAACTGTGGGTTTTGAGGAAAAATTGGTCGACATCTTTCCCGGTTGCTTCGAAGCCGTGTCTCGGTGTGATGAAATCTGTGACCTTTAATGTTTTTGCACGAACTCAAAATCCCGAGCATGATTCTGAGCGTGAAGCCGGTAACTGAAGAAATTCCCAGTAACGAACAAGACAATCTGCAAAAAAAATTAGTTTAGTGCATTGGAGCGGGGGTCGATTGAGATATACAAAAAAATTCTCTGCAAAAGGAGAGTTAACAGGTAAATATATGCAATCGAGGGGATGATTGAGAGCGCAGATTTCTTCAATGAACAAGTTTTCTAGCTGCCCGATTGTACGATTTTCAGGCGTTGGTCTATGTAGTTGTTCTGGTGAGGCAGCTAGATAGTATATCTTTTTTCGAGAACATCGATACAGTGTTTGGTGGTGTTTTCTAGGAGTAGGCGATTAGAGAACTGATAATATTGGAAGTTTGTGCAGGTAGATCTGAGATATTATGGTTGAACAGGGCCAAATGGACTGGGGCGAACCAGCCGTGAGAAAATGGGTACTTGTGGTACTTGTGCTGAAGTAAAAGAGGGCCGAATGATTTACGAAGAACTGGGCTACTGGTTAGTGAAGCAATAGGGTCCTGACGAACGAGCCGTCCATGCTGGGGAAAGTCAAAATCTGGGCTGAGGGTATCAGATATTTTTGCTAGAGGGTATTGTCGGCTCTGAGGGCTTAATCAACTAATTTAGATTGTATTGATTCTTTTGATGTATTGGAATCTCAATAATTGGACCTTATCAATCCATGGGCTTCACAGTAGGTTTTTAGAAATATTTATTTTTTGTTGTTTTTGACCTCCTGCTGACCGCACTATGTGGCGGTTGGGTCCATTTGTGATTGTTTTACCCGCCTAAACGTTTCGCAATGTTTGTCTTCAGTTGTTCTCTATTCCACGTTTGCTGCTTGCTGCTTATTCCTGATGAAATTTTTAAATAAGTCTTCCCTATTTCTTTTGGTATCTGAAAAATTTTAAACCATAGAACGTTTTTTACTTGGTTGGAATAAATTTGTCTTTGAGTTGTGCTGCAAGTCCTATAAAGGTGCTCCCTGAAAAAAAGTTCACTGAACTATGTTAAATTCTTAATGACTGGTGTTTTGAAAATTGCTCAACTCGTAGCGAAAGGTCCTTGAAACATTTTCACAATCCTAATAAATTATTTCTCCAACGTTTTTGAAAATAATGAATGTTGTAATGATTCCTAGTGTTTTGACTCTTGTTGTTTGGATCTTACTAACCGCAGGTTGTTTCATGTAGCTAAAAATAGTTCAAATAGTATGAAATCATATCATTCAGCCGAGTCAAGTGAGCAAAAAAATTCTGTTTTAAAAATCCCATAAGTGTGGAATCTTTCATGGCTTGTTTTGTTTGATTTTACCGAATCCTGGTGTCGTATCATATCAGTAATATCTTTGAGGCAAGTCAAGTGAGCAAACAAATCCTTATAAAAATTCTATACTAATGGAGATTTTCATGGCTTGGTATAGTTGTTACGGACCCTATTGTCGTAACGTATAGTAAAGAAAAGTTTTAATTTAATTTTAAAGCGCCGGCTTAGAACTATATCAGCGTATACTAGGAGTATCTTGCTATCTAATTTTTTGCAGTGTGTGAATTAGAAATGAGTTTCTGATTTTGTTTCCCAAATTGCTCATCAGGTAAAATCGAGAAAATTTTCCAAAGTTTTAAAAACGAAAATAAACAATCAAGTAATTCAAATTTTGAAAACGACAGAAACATTGAATATCATGCAATTATCAATTAATTAATATATAAAGTTCCTCTATTAAAAAGACGCCAAAGGCCTGGAACCTGAAAAATAACAAAGTTTTGGGTTTAGTTTGTTTCTTGATTTTTGTATTAGAAAGTTGTATAATAGCATTGCTGTAAAAATGGTTGCATTTGCTGTATAACAGTTTTAGGGTATTTCAGCCCATTAGCTAAAGCAGATACTTCAGAAACTAGATAATAAAAGTATGCAATGATGCAGTTCTAAAGAGTCCGAATGTAGACCTCCCCCTACCTTCTCATCCATTCCCACTTAGTAGGCCTTCAACTTTTAAGATCCCAAAGGGCATGTGCTATTTAGGTTCAATGATTGGTGTACTCACTGTTCTGAGTCAGTAGCAACAATAACGCCGCACAGACAGTTCCCAATGTTAACCTCGTAATTACAGGACTTCGAAATTTGTTCACATCGCAATAACAGGTCTTTGAAACTTTTTCACCTCCTATGAACTGAATTATAAAATGTAAATAGTATTTGAATCCTAACAAGTGCTTGTTGCTTCGTCTTCATTTTGTTTATCATAAAAAGGTGTTGGCATTTTTCCAGAAATAGGGGGGGGGGTAGGACATATAAGTGAAAATTGACCAAATTGGAACTCATGAAACAGGACACCTTTTGGGGTATTTTGTGGATTGGCACTGCTACAACGTGATTGACAATGCTGCCAGGAGACAGAAAATGAGGCTACATAAGCTTATTAGTTAAGAATGTTTAGTTTCAGAAAATTCCTATTACGAGCAGGTTTTTGTTTCACAAATTTGACCAAAAACCTGAACCAGAGGCGGAATTGAAAACCCAGAGCGCCGGAGTCAATGGCAACTATGACATACGCATAGTGTAAAAATTCATCAGACTGACTATATAATATTTTCTATTGAAAAGCGATTAGAATCTTCGCCGTGTGTCATTTTTGGAGAATTCACAAAGCAGATCTCCATCTGCTTCATTCGTCAAGGGTTTGGAGTTTTTGCTCTTGTTGTTCGTTGCAGCTGGAAACCTGTTGGCAAGTAATTGAATGTCGTCGGTCGTCAGTAGGGTGATCCAAAGTTGCTCGTTGAGTGTGACCAGTGAGGGTTTCCAGTTACAGGATGTTCGTGCCAGTAAAATCATGTCCATGGCAGTTGTCTCCCGCTGTCTTTTAGTCATAACCTTGGTCGCATCAGGGCAGAACTGTGTCTCATATGGGCTTTTTTGATTGTTCAAAGAGGTTTCATTTTCTGATCATCTCTTTATTTGTACTCTTCTGACCTTATTTACCTTCTTTCCTTCTGGTTCGCATCATATTTAGCATCTCTGAGCTAATCTGTTATTGCAATCCCAAACAAGGAGAAAAAAAATGTAAAATGCAAATTATAATTACGGAGAGAAGTATTAAGAAGATAGAAAAGAAATATCAGTTATAAAAACTGTGGGTTTTGAGGAAAAATTGGTCGACATCTTTCCCGGTTGCTTCGAAGCCGTGTCTCGGTGTGATGAAATCTGTGACCTTTAATGTTTTTGCACGAACTCAAAATCCCGAGCATGATTCTGAGCGTGAAGCCGGTAACTGAAGAAATTCCCAGTAACGAACAAGACAATCTGCAAAAAAAATTAGTTTAGTGCATTGGAGCGGGGGTCGATTGAGATATACAAAAAAACTCTCTGCAAAAGGAGAGTTAACAGGTAAATATATGCAATCGAGGGGATGATTGAGAGCGCAGATTTCTTCAATGCACAAGTTTTCTAGCTGCCCGATTGTACGATTTTCAGGTGTCGGTCTAAGTAGATGTTCTGGTGAGGCAGCTAGATAGTATATCTTTTTCAAGAACATCGATACAGTGTTTGGTGGTGTTTTGTAGGAGTAGGCGATTAGAGAACTGATAATATTGGAAGTTTGTGCAGGTAGATCTGAGATATTATGGTTGAACAGGGCCAAATGGACTGGGGCGAACCAGCCGTGAGAAAATGGGTACTTGTGGTACTTGTGCTGAAGTAAAAGAGGGCCGAATGATTTACGAAGAACTGGGCTACTGGTTAGTGAAGCAATAGGGTCCTGACGAACGAGCCGTCCATGCTGGGGAAAGTCAAAATCTGGGCTGAGGGTATCAGATATTTTTGCTAGAGGGGTATTGTCTGCTAAGAGGGCTTTATCAGCGAGGTTAGGGTTCAATTTTGTGATATTTTCACGCAGATAAAGGTCGGTTAAAGGGAGGAATTTGAGGGATGGGATTTTTAGACTTGGGTACTAGGATTGTTTTTGGGGCAGCCGTGTAACAGGGGCTCACATACGAGTTCGTCCTGACATTCAAAAGTTTGAATCGGTTTTCTCCAATGATGACCTATCGGAAAGAGTAGTTTGTGGTAAATGTCGAAGAAACAATGAGCTTGATGCGTCTTGCGTTGTTTCGGGTATAATTTGGGTCGGCCAAGGTTCGTTTTTTGGAGCTAATCGCGTGTTAACTAAGTATTTACACACAATTTATGTACAACCATTCGTTGAAGAAAGTTTATATACATTAAGAAAGAGTTTGAGTTCTTGTTAAAATTGAGTTCTGGAAATCTTTGTATTAAAACATTAGTCAGGTGGACTCAGCCATTTCAAGTGCCGTGAAGGAATTCTGCTGGCTGATATCGACATTGTACTTGAATTGGTCGTTTGACCTCTTGGCTAGCCTCGTAGAGTATCAGGGACGAGTTTCAATTGCTCCAGGTAAGTAATCTCTTATAATAACTGATCAATACTAAACAAACAAACGAAAAAACAAAACAAAATAAATTTGCAAGTTAAAGCAAAAAAAAAGAAAGAATCGATGTTCTTTGGTGGATCTCGAACCACCTGCGCATCTGCTGATCGGTTAGCGCACTGGACCAATTCATCGTGCTTCACTTCACTGTTACTTTTCTTAGAGTTCATCCAAATAGAATATTTCTTCTGGTTCAAATCAAGTCGTAAAATCTCGTCACCTTAAAGACGAAGAATTTCGTTGTTGTTATTGAAAAAAAAGAGTTCGTTTAAATTGAATATAATAGGATTGAGATCAAAAACAAATGTGTTTTCAACTTCAATTAAAAGAAGTAATGATGTGATAAAAGGTGCTGCGCTGACCTAAACCGTAAAACAACTGAAACCAAACCGCGCGTAGCATATTGCAACTTGGACTGTTGTTCTTCTTTTCTTTAAATCTGTGGAGCATCAAAAAAACATGTTCTAAAAGCTGTAATGATATCGAAATAAGAGAAAATGGCAAAGCAGGGATTCGAACTTCCGTCGTAAAATTTGTCCATTTCGCGTTCGCGCTTTTAGCCGCTGCACCGTTTCGCTAAAGTTCAAGTTTAAAAGATATGTTGATAAAAGCTGCTGAGAGCGACATGAGTTGTGAAAAAGTAAAAGAAAAAGAAACGAAGCCTTGGCGAGAGTGGGAATCGAACCGTGGTCGTAAAATATATTTTGTTTGATTTTAGTCTTTGACGATCATCGCGACGGGGCCGTTGGCCACTCATTCAAGGGATGAGTTAAAATGAAAAAAAAACTTTGTTTTTCATTTCCATTAATATTAATTGTATATACAAAAAAAAGAACAAGCGATAAGCTAAAAGTGCTACGCTAAACTGAACCTTAAAACCACTGGAACCAAACCTCGCGCAGCACAAAACTATAATATTAGATTTTTTTGTTGCTTAAATAATTCAGTGGAGTGTTGAGTAAAGAGTTAAAAAGAATAAGATGGATGAAAAATATGGGAGGAAGGCTTTGGTAATCTGTTCAACCCCGAATTTGCTAAGCGAGCAGCTTGCTGAACAGAAGGAGACAAAAGGATTGAAATGGAATAAAAGTGAGTTGTATCTGGCCCTGAATTGACTAAGCGAGCGGCTGGCCATATACTCGTGTCTGATAAATTTAAGAGTTGCACGTGTCAGAAATATAAAATGTAGGAAGTCATTCGCAAGTTGATACTTCGCGGCTTCGAATTCCTGTCGATTCGACTTGCCAATTGTGTTTTCTTGTATTTCACCGCTGCACCATTTTGCTCTGCTGTAACACGTAAATTGAATCTTTTTCAGCCAGCTGTAGGTAACTGACGCTTTAATCGAGATAGAGCATAAATCAAATAGCAAGAGTTGAAGAGAGTTGGACTTGAACCGTAGTTGTTGGTGCAGAGTTCTTCCAGTTCACCACCCTCACAACCGCGCTGCTGGCTAATAATTGGCTGTTTTTTCGTTTGCTGGTTATCTATTTCGTATGTTTATTTTTCTTCTCTGCCCAGATTTCAAAATAAAGTTGCACCTCCTTTTTTCCCAGTTTTGTCTTAGTATTCCTGTTGATTTTTTTTCCAAAATTTCCACTGACTTAAGTCCGACTACCGATCTTTGCTGGAAAACGATTATTTGATGATTGTTTGGGATTGGTCCATCCAACAGGCATTAGAGTACAAAAAAGGTGTTCGGATCCAAAATTATTATACCAAAAGGAGACTTTCCTCGTCACTGTTTAGATTGCTAAGTCTCCACAGTTGAAATAACCTGCTGTTTGCTTTCTTTACTAAACTATTGCAGTGATCGTTCCATCTGAGATGAGGAGTGAAAGTGATACCCAGAAACTTTAGCGACTCTGTTTTTTTCAATGGGTACGCTTTTTTTTTTAGGTTGAGTTCAGACTCTTTCCTTGATGTGTTTTTGAATATCATGTACTGGGTTTTATTAGGAATTATTTTATTTTTCAAGAGGTCACACCAGTCTATGAGGCTATTCAATGATGATTGCAGATTGTTTTGAATTAATTTTGTTGAGCGAGATCTGTAGTACAAGGCAAAATCATCAGCGATCTGTGAGATCTGTGCTTTCAGTTCTGGCAATCGGCTAACGTATATAAGAAAGAGAATGGGAGCAATTACGCTGCCTTGAGGCACTCCGGCTGCCTGGCAAAAGCTGGAACTTACGGTGGAATTTATCTTTACGTATACATTCCTTTGTGACAAGAATGAATTTGTCCAATTAATAATTGGGATCTTTAGCTCAATTGAAATTAATTTGTGGATCAACCCTAGTCGCCATACAGCATCAAACGCTTTTTCAACATCCAAGCAAACTAAACCAACCTTTCCGGACCACTGAAAAGCTTCACTAACGTGCTGAGTGAGTTTGATAAGGTTGTCTGTGGTACAGCGATGTTTTCTGTATGCGCTCTGAGTTTCGCCACAAACGTTTAGATTTTCGCAGTGTTCTAAGACAATGTTTTTCACAACAGTTTCACACACTTTGGCGAGGCAATTTCTAAGAGTAATGGGTCGATAATTTTCAGCCTTTGAGCAGTCTTTGTCTTGCTTTGGTATCATTTTTATCTGCGATTCCTTCCAATTTACTGGAATATACGAGTTGTTAATTGAGCTAGAAATTAGGAGGCAGGCTAGGGCTTTAACATTTTTTGGTAACTCTCTGAGTAGTTTGTAGCAGATTTTATCAGGACCTGGGCATGACTTTCTCGATTCTCTCAAAATTTCATCAAATTCCTTTGTTGTGACAACAACACAAAGCTGCTCGGTGTCTACAACTGTGCCTAAAATCGCTTTTGTTTGATTTTCAATCTTCTCGCAGTGTTCAACAATTCCTGATGAAACTGGTGTGTGATGTTTCATGGTATCCTTTAGCAATTGTTTGAACAACTCGCTTTTTTCATGATCTGTTACTACCTGTGACTCTTTAAAGTTTAAATTGGGATAGTCCCCAGTTTTCTGTTCTGACTCGTGATCATTTGTTAGTTCTTTTATTGCTATCCAAATCCTAATCGCGTGTTAAATAAGTAATTGCGTGTTGGTTGCGTGTTAACTATAAATTTTAGTTCAAACCTTTTGTCAGAGAATGAAGAAGAAGTAGCTGGAAGGTAACGAAGGGAGTGATTGATAGCTGATACAGACTGAGAATGTGTTGTAGAGATGCTTCTTCGATCAGTTGTGATCGGTCAACTCATTGTGATTGTAGGTGAAAAAAATATATTAGTGAAAAAAAAAGAATCAAATTTGTAGTGGACATGTGTAAGATAATCGTGAATGAGGATAGACAAACACAAATTAGCCGGCTATCACAAACATCTTTGCATTAATAGCAATCAACAAAATCTCCTGTAGTATATATAGAGCCTTCACCATCAAATGACCTTAAAGACTGATGCTTTTTAGGTCAGCCACCTGAATTAGTTTACATCATAGAATTGTTTCTTCATAATGAGTTTTTTAGAAGCTGTTTGAGTTAAGGCTGCTTGTAGGAACATTGAGGTTGTTTGTAGCTCATTGAGTCTGCTTCGCCAGGTAAATTGTTTGTTGTATGAGATGAAAAGATTAATTTATCGTCTACAACATCAGAAAAAAAATCTGATTAAACGAATTCGATGTGTATACAAAGTTGAGTCTTGGCTCTGTTGTACATGTGCAGACATTCCAAAAGCGCTCTTTAGCGATCTCCAGGTATCCATTAAGAATGGATGGCTTGTAGCGTTATGGTTTTTAATTGTAACTTCGTTTATGTCGGTACGGAGTTTGTGTATTAGTTCTGAATATCTTTGTATAACTTCTCTCATACATAACTATTACTCCGGAAATCTTTCCTGTAACTATTATAACTATTTTGTAACATTTCCAGGAGTTTTGTTATTTTTTGTGGGATTGCTTGTGCTTATTGTTTTGTTGCTCAGTAGATATGGCTCACAAGATTGCACCAAAATAATTGTCTAAACCAGGAAAGAAATTTTAAAGCTTCTGCTGGATCTGGTTCTGTTAAGTCGGTATCTGGGACTGCACTCAGAAAGTTTTGATTAGATAGCTGACGCTTTCCATTTCTTGTTGTGCAGTTTCATGTGCGCTTCGTTCCATGAATTGATTGCATATTCGTTAAGCAAAGGTGCAAACACTTTAAAAATTCAGATTATGACTGTATAAGTTGGTGACCTGGCTCGATTCTGTGATTTTCTCTCTGATTTCTCTGTAAGATTTCAAATAAGCGGTCTGAAAGAGGACGAAATGTGTCGTGTATTGGAGAAGTGTAGCTTCTATCGATAGGATGCAATTGCTGTTTTAGCAATTTGTAAGCTATTGTTATTGGTTAAGGAAACGGTTCTTGCTTCTGATTAGGATAGTGGGATTTTGTTTTTGAGTTTGTGAGTCTACGTGAATTATCTCTTACAACTTGAGGAACTATTTTTCTCTGTTGAAAGAAAAAAATTTTAGAGAGAACTGTTCCTCTTGTCGCTAACTCTTTTTTTGGTACATATGCTGTAGAAAGAATGATTTCTCTGTGTTCATTTCCGTTGAGTTTTTTGTGTTAGATTTTGTCGAGTCAGTGGTCGCACCAAATAAAGCGGACCCTACCCGGGTCGAGGTTTTTGGGTAAATTTTTGTAAGAAATGCGGTGAATTTTTGTAAGAAATGCGGTGATTGCGGAGAAAATAAATATTTCAGCGCATTTCACCGCAATTCTTACAAAAATTCACCGCAAAATTCACCGCATTTCTAACAAAAATTCACCGCATGGACTTTTGTGGCAAAATAATGTAAGAAATGCGGTGAAAAAAAAATAATTCACCACATTTCACCGCATTTCTTACAAAAATTCACCGCATCAACTTTTGTGGCAAAATAATGTAAGAAATGCGGTGAATGCGCTGAAAAAAAATAACTCACCACATTTCACCACATTTATTACAAAAATTCCCCGCCAAACCTCGACCCGGGTTTTGGGGGTTTTTTTGCCGTGACAATTATAGGGATAGAGCTATTTATTTCTGCGCGCGAATTAGCTTACCTAATTCTAACTCACTAACCGACTGTGGACAACACTGATGAACAATTTAAGTCATAACGGCGATAGATATGCATGCGCCGGAGTCAATGGCATAGACATAGTGTACAAATTCACAAGATCTACTGTAAAAGATTGCCATGTTTTATTTTAAAGAGACCAGAGTACTCTCAGTCTGTGATTGGTGGAGAGCTTTTGTTATAGATTTCCATCTCCTGCAGTTATACCTTTAGTCTCCGATCGAGGGCTGCAGACTTAGCAGCAAGTCGTGGGAACTTGAAAAACAGGGTACCACAGGAATGTCGGTGGTGAAGTGCTCAAATTAAGTTCTTCAAAATTGGCGCTCCTAAACAACGAAGAATGTCATAAATACGCAATCAGGTTAACGGCTTTTTCATATTTACCACTGTACCAGTTTTCACGCCCCCCAAATAGACTCAGTTTTTTGAAAATTTGGGAATAGCGGCACCCAAGTTGAGGTCTCAGGCGGAATCAAGTATGTTCATAACGAAAATGATAACAATAAAAGGGGGGGGATGGCGCGTTCAAAATGACATAGTCTGGAAACATCAAACGTGCTTTTTTGATACTGCTTAGTCCAAACGTTTCCTGAAATACATTACTTTGGGGCCCGACAATAGTTTTTAGTTGCCCAGTAAATGCACTTTTGGGCAATTAAAAACTAATGCCCAAAGTTAACGTACTGCACGGGAACCTGTTGGATTTAAGTGTCAACACGAGCAAGCCAAAAATCAAACCGCTCATTCTTGCCTTTGTGCACTCTATGAATCGATCTTGCAGAAGAAACTTCCGCTTGCAGAAGAACCATTGTTTTGGGAAAAATTTGAAACACATTTTTCAACAGTCAAGAGCAGTTGGTACTTTTTTCCACTTTTCACATCTAACTAAATTTTGGGCCACAATCGCTAAAGTGAATCCACTTGTCAACATTTTTGTTAGCTTGGAAATTTTTTTTAATTTTTGGTTCAAACTTCCTTAAAATTTGAAATCAGCGCAGCTTTAAGAAAGTTTTAGATGATGCAATTCGGGAACGCCAATTTTTTTCGATCTTTACTCTTAAGCACCGACAGAGACCGGGAAACTGCTTCTACCCCTCTCAAGAATTTTCGATTGCTAACAAGCCCCCAAACATTTTTCTGTCTTTTTTGTTGAGAGTTAATGCTTAGGAATTTGTTTGACGAAAATTGGCGAAAATGGCGGTTTTTTTGTAGCTTCAACAGAGGCTATTTTTGGGATTAAAAGTATCAAGAGAGCCAAAAAACATCAGCTGATGTAGTGTTTTTTTTCCCAATTTGGGTGCAAAAATTCAACGATACGATATTTACTCTCTATGAACACCATTCGCATCTCATGTCAAAATTAAAATTAAGAATAGTTTCAATCGGAAATTTCAGTTTTTTTTAAATCTAGCTGTCGAGCCATACTTTAATTTTACGTAAAAAGAGGAGAGTTGTGTTAGCTGTTAAATGCAATTCTTGCCCTTCTAATTGATTGGATTAGACTAATACTTCATTTCCATGGGTGAGTCGTGGGCCGGTTCGTACCCAGGTTTAGGCCTCGACTTATGAAAAGACCATGCTCAACCAAAAAGTGGTATGAAAAGACCATGCTCGACTCAAACAACCCGTGAAAAGAATTTATCTGGACCTAATCGTTCAGCCAGACTTTGGCTCGACCGAAATTTTTGGTGCTGGACTTTAGCTCGACCCAAATATGATGCTCGACTTTACCTCGACCTAAAAAATTCATGCTGCACCCAAAAAAGTACATTTGCACTGAATTTGGCCTTTGCTTATAACGTAGTCAACGGGTTTTACCGGTCAAATTTTTCAATGTTTCTCATATTTTTTCGAAAAAACGAACTGTGCTATTATAAATATAATTGAAAAAACGAATTTTAGAACCAAATGAACTAAATCATAACACACTAAACTCATTGTTGATGAAATGGCGATTGTTAGCGCTTTGTTAACTAGTTGAATTCAGCCGAACAAATTCGCTATATTGGTTAATTGCAAAAACTAATTTATCTTAAGAATTCAATATTACTTAAGATTTTTTGGCAAAATTCCACCTGTTTTTCGAAGGTGGACTGCCTGTTGCAACGCTAGTTTGGTGTTACCGATAGGTGTTACACATCTACAAAAAGGATCATAGAAAAATTAACTGTTATTAATCCCACAAAAGGCGATCCTGGACTCATGAAAAGACCATGCTCGACATATTAAAAGACCATGCTCGACCATAATTTGCTATGAAAAGACCTTATCTGGACCATGAAAAGACTTTACCTCGACTATAGTTAGGAGCTGGACTGTGTATTTATAGTCAATATTGGACCGCCCTACTAGAATTATAAGATCTTTTCATAAGTCGAGGTCTAAACCTGAGTAGCGATCGTTTATCAACTCATAAGTTATGCTGAAAACATTGTTAATGGAAAACTCAAGGTCATTACTGCAAATTACCACAAAAACAGAACAAAAGTGACGTTGAACTAGTCCCGAAATAATTTCAAATTTAAATTTTGTTCCAACGACAAGACATCATAGCATAAAATTAAACCGGAAGCGAACTTTTCGAAAATTTCCCTACATAAGGAAGAGCATTGCTCTGCAAACTTGCACGCAACGTTTGTTCAACGTTGTTTCATTTTCTTCAAAACTTTGCGTATAGATACTTTTTGCACTCTGATTTTCAAGCAATTTTCATTTGTTTATAATTAAAAATGTAAATAAAACCAATTTATAAACAAATAAAGAAATTTTAAATTTTATGTATAATAAGAAATTTGACCTTTGATGCGTTTGATAGTGTTGCAATTTTTGTAAATAACTATATAGAGCAATTTCAACTTAAAAAAAGTAATCAACTAGAAAAATTTATTTAAACTATTTTAGTACAATAAGCTTTACCACAGTGGAGCTCAATTGATTTTTTGACCTTTTTTGAAATTTCCTTCATTTCAATTCTATAAGAAAGGCTATATATAATTACGTAACAGAATAAAAATATAATGAGTCCGTAAATGATAGACTACAAAGATCATAGTTCAAGTTCAACACAAGTATTAAAAAAAGATAAAACGGAGATATATCAAAACGCAATGAAATTCAATTGATCTTTTTGACGATCGAATGCGTATTGTTGACTTTTTCATTTGCTCTATTGTTCCAATTTTATCGGACAGACTATATATATAATCTGTCCCATAAAATTGAAATAAGCGAACGTTCGAAAACGTCAAAAAAAGGAAAGAGAGCATCCAATTGGTCATTTGAATGGCAACGTTTTTTCCATTTAAGCTTCTATTCTTCAATTTTTTCTACATGCTTTAAATTTGAACTTTGACCTTTGAACTCGAATGTGGCTTTTGAAACGCTTGCTTAATTCAACTTTATGGGACACGCTATACATGACATCGAAACAATCGAAATAATGGAAGAAAGCCAACACTTCTTCCTTTAAGCTTCATTTTTTTTCTGTTGTCTCTCAGAAAGTTGGAATAATCGAACGTTCGAAAAACAGCAAAAAATGCAATGGAGATAGCATATGAGCAATGGGGTTAGTGTTTTCTTGAAACGTTTGATTTCAATTTTATGGGACACGCTATATATTATCTATCCTATAAATTTGAAATCATAGAACGTTCTAAAATATCAAAAACATGTAAATGAGCTTTAATTTGGTCATTTGAATGTCCATGTTTTTCCATTAGCTTCTATTTATAGAATTTTTAACATATATAGAAGTTTTAAATTTGAACTTTGACCTTTGAACTCTTTCATGTGGCTTTTGAAACGTTCGCTCATTCCATCTATACGGGACACGCTGTATATATAGCGTGTCCCAAAAAGTTAAACTTAAAACAGAAAACACTGTTCACATTGCTCATTTACACACTCAATCGCATATAGTATAGTGTGTCCCATAAAGGTGAAATAAACGAACGTTTCAAAAGCCACAGGTTGGAGTTCAAAGCTCAAAGTTCGAATTTAAAACATGTAGAAAAAATTGATGAATAGAATCTTAATGGAAAAAACGTTGACTCAAATGACCAATTTGATGCTCACTTGCCTGTTTTTGATGTTTTCGCACGTTGCCTTATTTCAATTTTATGGGACAGACTATAATTCCCATAAAGTTGCAAACACTTGACGTGCAATTGAACATCAAAATGCTGATAATTACATGTCCGTCATTTGACCTCTGACCTTTGTAACGACCGATAGCGCTGCAACTTTATGGGACTGACTATATTTTAACGTTTTTCGAAAATCGTTTATATATTTTACGTGACAGGCTTTGGTTAGTCCCATAGAGTTGAACTGCAAGCGAACGTTTGAGAAACTCCCGGCATGCAACAACCAAAAGCTGATCTAAGCATGTTAACAATTCGAATTTTGACCTTTTGAAACGTTCGATGGTGTTGCAATTTTATGGGACTGAACTAAAGCGTGTCCCATACAGCTGAAATATAGTCAGTCCCATAAAATTCTGACGCTATTGAACGTTACAATGGTCAAAGTTCAAATTTAAAAAATGCAGACGTCTTCATTTATGATGTTCGTTTGCATCTCTGACGTTTTTCGCAATTTCACTTACATTGCAGTTTTATGAGACATATAGTCAGCGAACGCGACCCAAGCGAACGTTCGAAAAATTTTCAACAGGCAAAAGAACAACAAAGTATAGCGTGTCCCATAAAGTTGAAAGCGAACCGAACGTTTCAAAGGCCACAAATTTGAGTTCAAAGGCCAAACTTCAAAAATTTGATGACTGAAAACTTAATCCAGAAAACGTTAACATTCAATTGAGCACATTGATGCTCAATTGCACGTTTTTGGCGTTTTTCGAACGTTCGCTTATTTCAACTTTATGGGACAGACTATACTCATCTCTGCATTTATTAAATTTGAGCTTTGACCTTTGAAACGTTCGATAGCGTTGCAACTTTATGGGACTGGCTATATGGGACTTAAATATATAGTCAGTCCCATAAAGTTGCAACGCTATCGAACGTTTCAAAGGTCAAAGTTCAAATTTAAATATGCAGATATCTAGCAAAACACTGCCCATTTGCATGCCCCGAGCTTTTCGAACGTTCGCTTGCGTTGCAACTTTATGGGACTTACTATAACTTTTAACAAAAAACAGCGTTGCAACAGTTATTCAAATGCTTGCTTGTGTATCATCAATTTTATAGATTTTGTTATATTACTGAATCATATCACAACTATCAATCGATCCAAATTAGTTGAACAAAAAATTCATAAGCAACTCAAAACTCATGTAAATTTGCTGGTTACGCAAGTTCTTACATTAAATTAGAGCATGCGCATTTAATTTGTGCTCATTTTCAACAGTACTCTGAAAAGATACAGAATTATACGCACCGCATTTACAAGTCATTGAAGTACGCAAAACAGAGTATTTGGTATTGAAAAAGTTTTAATTACTTTCACGAACATTTTTAATAATATCATTATATTCTTTTTTCTTCATACTTGTTATACTTTTTCTCGCTAACCGGCCTTCACAATGAGAGTGAAAAACTTACTCAGCATAGCTCTGGCTCTTTTCTTCATTTACATTATTCGCCTTGCTTTCTTTGTAAATGATATCGACGATAGTAACGAACTTGAGGCGAGACAAGGCCAAAAATTTCGACACAGTTTTAGAGAACGAGAACTCAAATCGCATAAAAAACACGTCAAGAGTAAAAAGAAGGCGGGCACTCACAAACACGATGACAATGATTATGAGGATTATGATAATGAAGATGACGAAGTTGACTATGACTACGATGATTATGAAACGGGCAACAAAAAAGACGGAAAGGGGTTCCAATATCCTGACGATGGCAATGAGAAACGGAAACGCAGGTTCCCGACAGTCTTGATAATTGGATCCCAGAAGGGTGGAACCACTTCCTTGTCTAAGTTTCTAACATTCCATCCTTTGATTGCGGCTTTGGGAAGAGAACGCCATTATTTTGACCGCTATGCCGAAGAAGGAAGACAATACAAATGGTATCTGAAAAGAATGCCCAAATCTTACGAAAATCAGTATACCATTGAGAAGACGCCAAACTACCTGACCCACGAAAAGTCGCCAGAACTGGTTTTGCAATACCAGAAATTCTTGGGTAAAAAGTTGAAGTTCGTGTTAATTGTCCGCGATCCAATCAGGCGATGTATTTCGCATACTTATCACTCAGAGCGACACGGTAGACTCCAAGTACAAAACTTAACCAAAGCTATTTTCAATTCTACCATGGATCATATCGAAAATTCGCTCTACGGAAAACATTTTTCCAACTGGTTGAAATATTTCCCAAGAGAACAGTTTTTAATTCTTGATGGAGAAAAATTTGCCAAGAAAAACCCGGCACCCATTTTGAGACAGGTTGAAGACTTTTTGCAAATTCCACACGTGTTTCAAGATTCAGATTTTACGTTCAGTGAGGAAAAAGGGTTCTATTGTTACCGCCCGACCACCTACTGTTTTCCTGAGCACAGAGGTCACTCTAGTTATCCCCATAAACTTAGTGATTCTGAAAAGACAAGCCTAAAGAACATTTTCTCGCAGGACTTGGCCAAGTTTTGGTCTCTAGCCGGGGTTAAATTTAATTGGGTTCTGGGCGAGGACGTATAGTTGTCATTCGTTATAACTAGTTATTACCACTTCCCTCTTCTAAATTTGTTACAAACTTTCCGTCAATATGTTGCTATCTATTTTAACACCTCTTCATCATATGAATTCAACAGTATATTGTCGTCGAATGACATTTGTAAAGTTTATAATACAGTTTATTGATTAACAATATTTGTGAATAGATTCTGATACCCGTCTTCAGCCGTCCTTAACTGAAATTCATCACGCAGAAATTTGGGAGCCCAGCCCAACTCACTTTTATTCCCATTTTCACGAGTACGCACACCTTTCATACGAACGGCTTTAAAAGACTCAATTTTCGACAAACATGTGTAGAATTTAAAATTCAGCTAAGGTGGTTCGGGGCCTTAGCCTCTAAATTCCAAAAAGTTTTGAAAATAATTCATAAGTTTAGTTTTTCTCTAAGTTAGTCCTCTAGGCGACTTTAATTCACTTAAAGAACTTCTGCCCAAACTAACTTATAAAGGAAAACGGGCACACTTCTATACTTAGCAAAAGTTAACTTACACCAGTTAACTTCTAGTACTTATGCCTACTAAGAAAACTATAACAAAAACACGCCGAAATCTAGCTAAGAACTCTCTGTCTTACCAACAGAAAGGAGAGACTTCACTTACAAAATTAAATTCAAAAAGAAGCTCTAAGAAAGTACAAAAATCAAGCGGTATATATACTCCGCAAAAGTAAATAAAAGAGATATAATCAAGTCCGATTTCTTTTTATGAATTAATCTCATGCGAAAAGTCCCAAAAAATCCCATGGTTAAAACAAGTTCATCCCCAATTTAGTAAGTAACCTCTAATTTGAGCTGAGAAATCTTAGGTTTCATCAAAGGTTATGAATCCGTTCAGTTCAGACAAAGTCAGAATTGTCAGTACTTATCAAAATCAATATTTGTTGAATAAACCGCCTCTAAAGTCCTAAATTACTTAGCCATTATTCTTTCAATCTAATTTAATTCGAAACTTCTGAGAAATAACCCAAGGTTAGTTCTTTGCCATAATTTCTTAAGTGTCTTAAATTTCTTAAGATAGCTTAAGTTAGAAATTCCATTTCTACACCACCCACTCGGACTTAACTATTCTCCTGAATAGTTATAATTACATAGTTAAACGACTTACATCAGTAAATAGAAATGTAAAACAAATTTATAGAAAAAGAAATTATAAAAGGTTTAGTTAGTCCTTGGTCTGAGTATTCACAAACAGTTGCAAGTTCTTTTGTTTTGATGCTTTCGAGGAGAGACAACACTGCACACGAATCGTTTCTATCTTGCGCATCCCCGACTGTAGTGGCTTTTTTGACCACACCACTGGCATACTACCCGGGACCTCGTTTGAACTTGTTGGCCTCCAACAATTGCCTGTTGTCCCTGCATCAAGTGTTCAAGAGCCCATCTCATTTTCTGTTGCCCAGAGAGGACCAATTGAATTAAACGGAAGTGAAATTCGACTGAATGCTGCTTCGAGAACCTCCATCTCCGTTTGTGTGCTGGCATCTCTGGTATTTTGTTCCCCAATCGTCGCAATAGTGCTCCAAGCATCATCATCATCGTCCCGCATTGTTACCGGCTGAGGCTGTGTTGCACTACTGATTCCCAGGTCAATAGCTAAGCCCACCGTAAGAGCATACCCCACAAATGGTTCTTTACGAAGTTCACTCCTGAGGCTCTCCACTTGTAGCCCGTTGATGAAAATCCAGTGGGCCAGACGATCCAACTCTTGGTCCGTTTTTCCTAGATTTTCTCAATAGCATTTTTGGTAAACCCTGTCCGCCCACTTTGTGATACTCTCGCCAACTTTTTGTTTGAGACCAAGTTCCTCTTGTGATGACATTTCTCAGTGAAGTTGAAGTCACTTTGGTTCTAGTACAACGAAGCAAGGTAATTAAAGATTGCAATTTTTTTAAAGCTTTATTTATATGCTTAGAACTTTCACGTTATCACATATAGACAACTTTCACATTTTCCTTAAATCATGAGCTTTAAATCATACTTCAAATTCTGATAATCCCTCTGTGGTCGCCAATGTAGAATTTAAAATTCAGCTAAGGTGGTTCGGGGCCTTTGCCTCTAAATTCCAACAAGTTTTGAAAATAATTCCTAAGTTTAGTTTTTCTCTAAGTTAGCCCTCTAGGCGACTTTAATTCTTTTAAAGACCTTCTGCCCAAACTAACTTATAAAGGAAAACGGGCATACTTCTATACTTAGCAAAAGTTAACTTACACCACTTAACTTCTAGTACTTATGCCTACTAACAAAACTATAACAAAAACACGCCGAAATCTAGCTGAGAACTCTCTGTCTTACCAACAGAAAGAAGAGACTTCACTTACAAAACTGAATTCAAAAAAAGCTCTAAGAAAGTACAAAAATCAAGCGGTATATATACTCCTCAAAAGTAAATAAAAGAGATATAATCAAGTCCGATTTCTTTTTATAAATTAATCTCATGCGAAAAGTCCCAAAAAATCCCATGGTTAAAACAAGTTCATCCCCAATTTAGTAAGTAACCTCTAATTTGAGCTGAGAAATCTTAAGTTTCATCAAAGGTTATGAATCCGTTCAGTTCAGACAAAGTCAGAATTGTCCGTACTTATCAAAATCAATATTTGTTGAATAAACCGCCTCTAAAGTCCTAACTTACTTAGCCATTATTCTTTCAATCTAATTTAACTCGAAACTTCTGAGAAATAACCCAAGGTTAGTACTTTGCCATAATTTCTTAAGTTTTCTTAAATTTCTTAAGATAGCTTAAGTTAGAAATTCCATTTCTACAACATGCTCTGACAAAAATCTATCTTATGCAGACAGATGATGCAGACAGATGCAGACAGAAGCAGAGAGAGTAGCAAAAAAAATAATTCGCTAACTAAAAAACCAATTTTGGTTACAGGATACAAAACGAAACGATCCAAAAAGAAGAAAGTTGAAATTGTGCCGGTCGAATATCGTGTAAGGAAGATTGCATTTAATCAAATTGATCAAATTGGGTTTAACTCAATTTGAACAGGGTTTTGATAGGATTGTGATTGAATTCCGTTTTGCTGTTCTAACATTAGATGGAAATCTTTCAAATCAGAATTTAATTTGCCTTGTGGTCCCATTTATGCTAAAATAACCTCAAAGGAACAAAAAGGCTCCGTAATCTAAATGTGCACATAATGTTCCAACCCGCTCATCCACATTTTGAACCAATTGAAATGAAGAAGACATAAGAAACATTAAAAATTTGCATAATGATAGAAAAAGCATAATAGATGCATAATAGTATCTGAGTTTAAAAAAACATATACGTCAAACACTAACCACTAAATGAAATATATGAACCAGCATTAGAAGACCGATGAGACCACCATTAGCAGTCGTTAATCAAAACGACAAAAACGATTAATTAAGGGCCAAACTCATCATATAAAAAATAAGTAACGAAGTCAAAATAGTACCAGATAAAACCTAAACCAAACAAACTAACTCGCAGTTAACCACAGAGCACATAGGACCTTTCCTCATGAAAACTAGGTAATAAGTCCACAAAAAAGAAAATAAACTGCAAGCTTCAAAAATCAATTGAACTCTTTTAAACCAAGTAACTTCAAAAGTAATAAAAACTTCAGCCTTCAATTAGAAAAAAACATAAATTTAAATCTAACTCCCTGAAAAGCCAATAGGAACTGTTTTTAGGGGGATTATCGTATGACTTTTTTAAAAGAAAAACCACAAAGGCAAGACTCAACAAATGCACAGAAAAGTTTTACAGCCATTAGCCAATAACTGCAACAAAGAAAATTAAAGAAAAAGATGGTAGATATCCACTTGGACCCCATCTGATCATCAAAGTTTAGTTTTGATTATAATCAAATTTATGACTTTGAAAATCAGTCAACTCAAATAAAACCAAATAAAACCATCAGCTATTGAATAAACTTTTTAAAAAGGTTCAATAATTAATCAATAGGACGACGTTCAGAACAGCCGTTATTCGCAATGTCACATGACTTAACAATCCATACCACTTGGACCCCTTCTGATCATCAAAGTTTAATTTTGTTTAAAATCAAATTCATGATTTTGAAAATCAGTCAACTCAACTTAAACCATCAGCTATTTAATAAAGTTTTTGGAAAGGTTCATTAATAAGTAAATAGGACGACCTTCAAAACAGTCGTTATTGGCAATGTCATACGACTTAAAAATCTATACCACTTGACCCCATCTGATCATCAATGTTTAATTTTGTTTTCAATCAAATTCATGATTTTGAAAAGCAGTCAACTCAAATAAAACAATTGGCTATTGATAAAGTTTTTAAAAAGGTTCATTTTTAAATCAATAGGACGACCTTCAGAACAGTCGTTATTCGCAATTTCATACGACTTAAAAAAGAAGGTCAGAAACTAACAAAAAATTTTTGTAATACTCATTGCGAGTAGCCGAGTATTCGTGCAGCTATTGCGTTCTATTTTAACGCAATTGGAATAGTGCAACAATTCCACTATTACAATTGCAAAGAGTGGAAAGCCGCTGCGTTTCCACTTAGTATTCAATTTGGTGGAAACTTGTTACGTTTCCAGTTACTCCTCTGAAACGGCTCAGTAGAAAGAGATTTGAGAGAGACTTTTAAAATTGAGAATAAGATCAGAAGAATGAAATACGCTTAAAAAGTGGCTGGCATGAACAATTTTTTCCCTAACTCGAGTGGAGTTAAAATTAGATTAAGTGAACAAAACTTTCTAATGACAACGTAACAAGGGAACATAATTTGGTACCGCATCATCTTACGTACCGCAATTCATTTGAAAATCGCCAGAAAACTTGTTGGAGGCATTGAAACTCTAAGCTATTCCACAAAAATGTTACAATCATTTGAAGTAGAGGAATTTGTCTTAGATGTTGTATTGTAAAAGAGGACAAAAAGAACCATAAAAACAAATATCAAACTCGCAACTCAAATGAAATATCGCTGCTTCTAAGTCATGCAACCATTTGTTAAAACAAAACACTTAACAATGAAACAAAAATACCATCCAAAGAAAATGTGAGCTGTTACTAATAAGACAAGGATACAATTTGGACAAAAATCAAATTGAAAAAAAGTTTAGGATCAGAAAGGACTGATTTTTTTCAAGTAAATTTATTCAGTCTTTAGAGCCATCAGTTTAAGAAACACACAAAAAACAGATAGATTGTCTTATTTGCCATTAACAACGAAGTGAGACTAAGCTACAAATTGACAGAAATAATGTTAAAAAGGTGGCAAAGGTCAAAATTGCAATGGTTCATTTTAAAGAATTAAATTCGAATGCAAGAGACGTCAGGTATCAGGTTCAGGTATTAGATAGTTTCACTAATACCTCTTTTAATATCGATTTTAGTTCTTGCTTAATGAGAAGTCATGAAAAACAAAACACAAGCATGCTAAACAAAATTTACAAAAGCACATTGTCGAAGCCCGAAAAATCAAAAATGTTTTCATTTTGCGTTAGTTAAATAAAAATGGGATCAATCTGTAATTGAAAATCTAGATGAAAACAGATATGTCCTTAATTGTGACAAAAATTCAAAAAGCAGTTCGAAAAAAGACAGCTCTCCATCATTTCCAAATTCTGTTTGTGAAAATTCGCAATGAGACCAAAACTGAACTTGCTATGTCTGCAGGTTATTTTAAAAATTTATGATATCAAAACGGGGCGTAATAGATATTTGTACAGAAGATTTGTACAGAAGATTCATCAGAAACAATTGATCCAGTTCGGATAAACAATCGAATAAAAATCGCGAAAAGCAGGCAAAATTTTAGTTGAAAACCTGTTGATAAGAATACTTGCTAGGAACTGGAGCTAAAAAATCTCTCATCTGAGTAAACGAAAGTTTTTTCAACAGTTTCATGGTTGTTTATTTTTCTGTAGTTTTGGACAGACTAGGCTAAAAAGGCATAATGGGTTCTATACAAAATTTTTAAAAATGAATTCAGGCAAACTTTTTTTGCCAAAAGAGGTGGATCAAGCGCTTCAGCTACTCTCATCTATCTTTGGTATGCTTAAAAGTTAGGTCGATTTGACTATCGTAAAAAATTTAATCAGGTTTTCAGTAAAATATGTCAACCTGCGATCAAAATTAACAACGAAATGTAAAACGAAACAAAGGAAATGAGCCGGATATTCGCAAATTTCCGAACTTCGATAACTACTCGGAAAAAACAATATTGAAATAAAATCGGTTTTATTTGTTATTCTAAGCTTGACGGCCTTTCTAATGATACCACTCACATTCGAATATCAAGTTCCAACCTATTATAATGCTATATTCAAGCATAAGTTCAGAACAGTCATTCGAGATATGTAAATATAACTCAAGGTCGTCAAATGATAAATTTCCATTTTATAATGGCTGCCTGCTGGTTAAAAGAAAACCGATTAATTGACATTTTAAATTTTTTTTTGCGGAAAAAGGAAAAAACAATCATGTGGTGATGGACAAAATAAGCAAAATATTTCAAAAAATCGATGAAAAATTTTTACATTGACATGATCCTGTTTTTCTAATTAATATTTAACTCAGTATAAGGAAATATCATTTTGGTCAATTCTCTTCCCAATCTGGCAAATTATTCTCATTTTGTATTAATTGAGCTAAAACTACAACCCTATCTTCGTTTTAGTTTCTGAGCATTTTTTTCATGTTTACTCTGATTAAGTTCAGAACCTGTTTTATACTCGTGTTTGCGCATAACTTCAAATTAACTATTATAAAATAGAAGAAATTTTCCCGAAGATCAGAGAACTAGTGATGATTTACGTTGTTTCTACTTCAAATTCTACCCATTTGTCTTTGAATCATTTTGAAACGCACATGTGAGACGAAATTGACGTTTGGGGGCTGTTTGTGTGCATCAATTTTTTGCTTTTTCTTTTCTAAAAAAATATTGTTGTAATTGACGCTATCACACAGCAAAAGAATCGCTTCACATTCGTACACAATCGTAATGGGACGAAAATTAATGAGTAAAACAGTTTTCAGGTTGACCATAGCCTGAATAATGTTGGCTGCAATGATGTTACCACGTGAAAGTTTCAGACGCAAAAAAGTGGTCATAGTCACCAAAAAAGAGCATTGCTACTCATAAAAAGAATATTCTGAAATGTGGGGAATAATAAGAAAAAGGGCGACTGAGAACAGGCTGTGGCCTAATGCTGTTCCGCTGCGATTACGCAGGAACAAATTATTAAATTATTATTAAAACAATTGTGAGTTTGAGAGAATGTCAAGAAGAATTTTGCAGAATTAATGGTTTAAAACAGAGCCCAGAAATTGACGGTTTTTTCTGGAAATGATTTCAAGGCTGTTTATTTTTCAATTAACTGGTAAACAAGTTGCAAAGCCCCAGCAGAAAGTTTGCTTCTCAATTATTTTGGAATTATTTTCGCAGCATTTTGCGTTCAGCTGTAAACTCTAATTTCAAATTGCTCATTATTTAAAAAAAAAGCAAATTAGGAATTTTTGAAAAAACAAATACGATTCCCGAACTACTAGTTAAAAAAACTAACAGTCTAAAATATTTAATGTATAATGAATTGAAGCGGTTTCACGGCGTAAAAAACCTTAAACCCCTTTTTTCCGGGGGGAAAACAAATTACATAATGCTCTCGAATTTCCTCTGAGAATTCTAATGAATGTCATTTTCGTTTATCTCGACAAAAGATATGAATTGGCCAAATCTAGCTGAACAAAAACAAAAGCATGACCTATACCAAACAGTTACCATCCATTTAAGTTTGGCGGGATAGGACAATTAAACCCTCTGGCATATAATTTAGAGAATTTCACTCAACTAAAAGTCAAATTTGTGTAAATGTTTTCATAAGTGCAGTGCGAAATATATTTCTTCTAAACTGACAGCAACGGCAATAAAAAATGCAATTTTTGTTCCGACCCCACTTGTGGGGGGAGGAACTATACTCAAATGGGTTTTTTTGTTCAGTCAATTTTGGCCGATCGATATATTCGTCGTAGAGAAATTTGAGAGGTATCATTAAAAAGCTGGTCCATCGTAGCATTCAAAATTAAAAAGATTTTTTTTGATTTTCGTTTTTTTGAGGAGTTATCGAGGTTTGAAGTTTTATGTGAACACGGGATATTTGTTCACTTTAGTGTAATTTTTCTCCAAATTAAAATATTTTCGATAAAAAAGTATTTCAAAATTAAATTTCACGGAAACAAATGGACCGAATTTGTGTTCCTAATAGACTAAAGGCGATAAAAAAGACTAATTCTGGTCTCATAGGGAAGTTCACTATCAAAAAAAATCGAATGGTATTTGAGAGCTTTTTTTATAAAACTTTTCTCTTTTTTGCTTTTTTAACTCACCTAGAAACAAGTCACTTTTGATATCGAGGTTCTATTAATGACAAACCTCCTTTACATTCGAATGAAGCCCAATGAACAAAAAACATCGTTTTCAAGGAATTGCTCATGTTTTTTTTTGGCTTCGATTCTGAGTTTTCGTAATTTTAAATGAAATTTTGAATTACTTTTTGAGGTTTTACTAATTTTTTGGAGTCCTATGGCATGGATTCACTGACCAACAGTGCAATATGTACCGCAATGAGCATTAAGTGAACATATCTAGCGCTTTGAGGGGACAGCTAATGGCTGTAAAGACGTAAAAAAATAATTTTTCGACTTTTTTGAACATTAAAGAATCATAAACTTATTATCGTGATCTGTAACTCAACCCAGGGTTGACAGTGTCTTCTTCCTTCTTATTGCAACCAAATTTGATCTGGTTAGCGAATTTATCTTGTAACTATTGGATATCTGACTTCAAAGACACAAGATTTCAAAAAATTAAAAAAAAATTTTAGGTATTTTCGTATTGGTTAGTTTTGAATTCTTATCACATTATCCAAACATTGATAGCTCCCATTTGCTTTAACTTAAACAAGATGTTCAGTGGATCGCAGAAAACAATTTCATAATAAAATTTATGGTTTAAATGGCTTCGACACGTTCTTTTCGCACTTTTCTGTTGAATTTTTGGTTTTTGACTGTTTTGGCTGTTGTTTTAATAGTCATAAGACTTATTGTGATGTCTTATTGATTACTTATGCATAACAAAAATAAAGGTACTCTCATCGGGGCGTCTTTGAGTGTATTTATTGACTTCCGTTGAAAGCTATTGAATTTAATGGCTGTTAAGAATTAAAAAAAAATTTGAAACATTTATTTGAACACTAACAAATCTTCAACTATTTTCGTGAACTGTTAGTCAGTGTCAGTTTTGACAGGGCCCAATTGCTTTCTACAGCCATTCAAATGAATCTGGTTAACCGTTTTTTTTCTAACTGTTGGTTATATGACTTCAATGACACAAGATTTCAATTTTTTTCAAATTTTTTTTTTGGACATTTTTGTATCATTGGTTACTTTTGAGCTCTTATCGGCTTATGCAAAAATCATACAAAATATCAAAATATTAATTTAACCTCAATGAAATATAAGGGACGTCCAGTGGATCACAGATAAAGTTTTCCGAAAAAAGCTAATGGTTTAGTTGGCTTCGACACTTTCTTCTCGCACTTCTCTACTGAATTTTGGTTTTGCCTGTTTTTGTTATTGTTTTCACAGTCATAAGACTTATTGTGATGTCTTATTATTTATCTCTGCATAACAAAAATCCTTTTCCTCCCATCGAGTTATATCTGAGCGTAATTATTGAGCTCCGTTGAAAGATTTTGAGTTTAATAGCTGTTAAAAGTTCTTAAAAAATTTTTCAAAAATTTTTTTTTGAACATTAACCAATCCTTAATTTTTTTGGTGATCTGTTTGTCAATATCAGTGCTAACATAATCTTTTTCCGTTATACTGCAGCCAAAATTAATCTGGTTAGCGATTTTATCTTCTACCTATTAGTTTTATATTTTCAATGCCACGAGATTTCATACTTTTTTTTAATTTTCGGTTACTTTTCATTTTTGGATCCTTTTAAAATCTTTTCTCATCATCATACTGCTAATAGTCCCCATTGATTTAGGGAAGAAGTTCAAAGGATCATAGATGAAGTTTTCAGAGAAGAACATGTGATTTGAATTGCTTCGACATTTTTTTCTGGCAATTTTCTACTAAATTTTTGGTTTTTGCCTGTATCTTTTGTTGTTTTCATAGTCAATAACTTATTGTAAGGTCTTTTTGATCAAATATGATCGGCAAACAAACTTGTTGTCCCATCTAGGCATAATTTAGCGTATTTATTGGCTTCCGTGGATAGCTAATGAATTTAATGGCCTTGATAATACGTGTTTTCTCAAAAATTCCGTGGTTCTAATATATTGTTCATATTTTTTTGAAATTATATTGATAAAAAAGATAAAATCTATTGAACTTAAAAATTTTTTGAAAATAGCAGATTTTTTGGTGAAAAGATCATTTTTAATGCCTTCGACACTTTTCTCGCTCAATTTTATCTTGAGTTTGCTGTTTTTGTTCTTTAGTTAGCCGTAAATTGCCCAGAGGCCTCAAAGGTTTGTGATTGAGGATTGAATGATTGATGTTACCCGAAGCAGCCAGTTTACAGCAAATATTCTTGAAATTTATGAGAAAAATTTTGAAATATCTTTCAAACTTTTCAGTTTGTGTTGTTTTTTTTCGTAAAATTGTAACTTATTCTCATCAATGAGAGGTTTCAATTTCCTGTATTTCAAGAGATAACATATCTATTGATATTATTTGTTAATGATGTTTTGTTTGTTAGTTAATATGCGTTTTTCTGAACGTTTTTTGAGCGGCCAATTTTTGTGTTTCTTTTTCACTTCTTTCAGAACAATCGCGTAATAACAGATCCCAATGATTTTCAAATGTGGCCCAAGTAAATTTATTTAATCTCTTAGTATAGAGCTTTCAGCTGAATTAGTAGAAATAACAGTTGAATTAAAAATACATAATATTCAGATGACGACTAATGATTTTAATGGTAACAATAGTTTGTGTTTTCACAAATCGTGTTTAATTTTTTGAGTTTCTCTTTAGTTCGTTTCTTCGGCTTAGTCTAACCAAAGACAGGTCCTTTTGGTTTTGTAAGGTCTTTTTAGTATTTTATCATGGATTTTTTAGTTAAAAGCTAAATGTTGATTAATTTTTAACTTTCGCCTCACTATTCGTTCATTTTGTCGACTTGTTACCTAGTTTCATTAAGAAAACTTTCCATCTGCCCTATTGTTAAAAAAAGTAAACTTGTGTAGTTAATGTTTTATCTGACTGCATTTTGACGTTGTTACCAGGTGCTTTTAAATTTAGATATTCAGCTTTTGCCGTGAAATTTTTGTTTGTGCAAATTTTGTTGTTTGTTCTTTTTTGTCTCTTAGTCTCTTTAATGTCAGATCACGTTGGCGCTGTAATGAGGCATGGTATTATGTGATTCAATTAGTAGATGGGTTGTGTAACGATTGTTTTAAATTCAAACATCTATTTTTGTTAGTTCATTTGGTTGACAATTTAGTCCAAAATGTAGATGAGCTCGGGTGGGAACATCATGTGCGAACGCACATTAACGAGCCGCCTCGTCTTTTTCTGAGATCAAAAGACAATTCTTGGAGAATAAATCTTTGCAAAATAAACGGAGAAGAGTTTGCAAGAATTAACATACAGTATCCGGCCAGCTAAAATTAAACCACAAAAAGCTGATGTTAATCATTCTCATTGTAGCCCCTGCCCCTATTGAGAATGTTAAGTCTTTTTAAGCATAGACAATTAATATAATATATCCTCCATTGAGATTCTTCAATTTCAAATAAACAAATGAACAAATGAACATCAACCTCTCCCATAATGCAATAATGGGAGACATATTGAACCCAGTATGAGCCACCAGTTTACTAACCAATGACAACTTACCTGAACCCTAATCTTATACGCAACAATGTAGTATAACATTGAGTGTAGTTTAGAACAAGATGAAGTTTTCTAATAGGTGCCGAAAGCGAGACAATTGTTCAGGTCATCTGAATATATCAAAATATATCAAACATTCTGATACGATTCTACAGCGGTAAAAAAGTTGAAACGAGCGCTTTATTGTAGCAAGCATAAGTCAGTTTCTGATTCAGTTTATGTTTAGATAAACATAATTCAAGAGACAGTAACGATCGGTCGAGTTGAAGGCCGTATCACTTCACGCTTGAGCAGTTAATAAGTCAATTTCAAGCTTTCTCATTCCTCCTTTCAAATGTGACGTTTCACCGTAACTGTGTCTGATTCTATCTCTGAGTAGCTTTACTTGCTCGAGTATAAACTGATTTAGTTATTTGATATTGCACTTCTTCAGCTCACTTTTCGATCAATCAAACAAGTGTTAAGACTATTTTGGGAAGTCTGTTCTCTGGGGTATCTACAAAGCTCTTCTTCCAATTTTTTTCCGACTCTCTTAACGCGTCTTTGAGCTTGTTGAGGTTGTGCTTTCGGGAATTTGTCACGTCGCGTCATGTTTATCCGATTCTCGGCGTGACCAAGATATGGAAAGATGAGTGAAAATGTTAATACAGGATTACCCCGGCCGGATCTTTCCCGTTAGCCCCCCCCCCCCCCCCCACAGCTTATTGGGCGCATATTATTTGCACCCCCAGACGGACATGCAATATTTTTACATAATGATTTACTATGTAATGGCACGTGATCTGTAACGGGGCGCATAACTTACTGGAGGGGCATAAACGGAAAAGATCCCCCGGCCATTTGTGCTCTGGTTTCAAGCCCAAGCCTAAACCGTTTCCTAAAGCATTTCTAACTACATTAATCTTTTGTTTTGCTTATCGCGTATGTAATTCTTTTTATTGTTTCTATTATCGATATTAATTTTCTTCTTACTAATGACATGCAATTGCTTTCTTACGATTGAAAACCGACGATACCGATTCTTTCTTACGTTTAATACCCGAACAAAAACGACGATACCAACAAAAAATCGTAAGGGCTTCCGTCATTTTTGGCTAGAAAAAAAAACGACAATACCGACGGTTTCTTACGTTTTCTAACCGAAGATATCTCAACTAGGGAAGTCTGCGAGTGGTTGCAGTGACGTAATGCTGGAGCATTCATTCTGTTTGGCTGGTTTTTGGGATATTGCTTAACTCTTCAAGTATTTTAGATGTCGAAGTGTGTGCTCGGTAAAATCTAGCTGTTTTTTGGCTCCTCTTTGGACATCCAGGTGCTTTTCTCCACAACAAACTGCAGCTCTTTGGCAACTCTTTTTCGTTTCCTATATCCGCATTTGTTTCTGATTGCTTGAGTTCGTGTCATGTCTGACTTCTTTGCGAAATAGGAGTTCAGTTGTATTATTTTTTGTCTTATTCTTTGGCCTACTTTGTCGTCGCGTTTGTCTGAGTTTTTCTTTTGATTTTTTGTTGCCCTTTTTGTTTGGGGCTTCTAGTTAATCATTGTCTTGTGTTTTAGTGGTCGGTGTTGGGTTTGGATCAGTTCATTATTGACAAATTCTCAGGTTATTTGGCTCTTATTTTTTGTTTGCCTTTGTTTGGACAATTTGAAATTGCATTCCGAGATAAAAATTTTTGCAAACATTTTAAATGTTTCATCAACACTGAATCCCTTTGGTACTTAAACGTAAAACTTTTTACAACCTGATTTTGATAAAATACAGTCAAAACATTACGCCGCAAAATGTAAACAAAAACAATCAAAACTGCCGGAATTGTACTCATACATTACAAAGAAAAATTAAATTTACACGAAAACAATGATATAAAAGTCGATTTTCTCGGGCCCATGTTTTAAAATTAGAGTTAGAAGCGAGTGCCATTCAGGTTAATTTAGTTCAAACATGAGGAAAATTTCGATCAATGCGTCACCTTTGTCCACGATTTCTGCTTGTGAGCTAACATCCAACGAAAACCGCTGAGTGCTACTCAAATCAAATCTAACTGCTTTAAATTTAACAAAAGTGCTTCATTTTACTAATTGCGATTTACAAAGGAAAATCGCTGTTTTGAACCTACTAATAACTTGGTATTTAACAAAACTGAGCTTTTGACGTCTTGGATCATTATCATTAAATTCGAGATTTCCAGATGTAGGCTAATTGAATGCAAAAAGCCCGTGCAAAGTGGTGAATATATCATGAATAAAATGTTGCGTGGTATCGCCGCACATTTACCCAGGATTTGGTCAAATCGGCCAAAAAAGACCAAATGCCTTTTGCGCCGTGATGTATATACGGACTATCATATCCAAAAGAAAGAATGTAATATGCAACCGTTGAATGTTTTTTTTGCAGCCTATGGCTATTTTAATCTTTAGTTATCTTAATATTTTTAGGTTCCAAAGATTGAGATTCTATAGTTATCTTAATCGTTTTAGGTTCTAAAAATCGTTCTTGCAAGTGATATGTGATACGCTGCAATTCAATGATTTTCAATTGAATTTTGGTGTGCATATTGGTAGCTTAATTCGAAGTTCGTTGTCCAGATACAAGCTTTGACTTCTTAGCTTTCAGCGAATTGCCTGTTCTCAGTTTATTTTTTTCTTTTTTTCTGATTATTCAGTCTCTTGAGTTTATAGCACATTTATCAAAATGATGAATGGTAGGGAGTGTCTATTTCACATTTAACAATTCAGATTTTAAATCAAACTCGCGACTTTTTTGGCAAAGAAAAGCAGATTCGGTAATGAAATCAATTTTGAAATACGGAAGGTAATAATTTAGAAAAGAAGATTTAATTTCTGAGGCCACATCTCACAATAAGTTCTCTGTATCGGCCAAAAAATTAAAATCCCATTTTCTGAACTCAATTGAGGGCTGATATTTTCAGTTCAAAAATTTTACCAATAATTAAAATTAACAAATCTTTTGTCACCAAAATTCACTATACCTCGCACGCCGTGTGGTGAAAATATCAGAACCGAACATAAGACTAATTTATCCGTTTATTTATGCAAAAAAAACAGTGCACTGTCGACTACTAATTTGCCGGGCCAAATGATGGAGCTGTGAAATGGTAGAATGGAATGATAGGGGGTTAACTTAAGCGGGGTTAAGTGAATCAGGGTGAAGAGAAGTTGAACCATTTTTACGTCTATTGCTCCAATTACAAAATAGCAAAACATTTGCCCAGTGCCAGTTCACAGTGTACATTCTGCAAAATTTCAAAATTGAGGGGGAAAAGAGTGAAGTAGTAAAATTGAGTGAAAAAAAAACAGAAAACAATACGTGCAGGCTAGAAATGCAAAGCCCTGACAGGAACAATAAACTGTTTTGAGATTACTATTTTTTTTTAAAAAATCACTTGAGAAAATAACGGCATTTCTGTAAGATTACTTAACGTAACTGCCATCCAAATACACAAATACCCTGACAAATTGACGTCAATAATAAATTAATAACTATATAAAGAATGGAAAAATTAAACGGAAGTTTTTGGTTTTCATAGCTTCAAATAAACCCTCTGCTGCTCCTGGGAAGTCACCACACACGAAGAAAATAATTTATTTCAAAAATGTTGATAAAATCCGTAAATACAAAAATGGCACTATAAATACAGTTACCTAAAAAACTCCACATAGTTAAAAGTTTTACAAAAATTCGCAGAAATGGGTTAAGTTGGGGGGGGGGGGCTTACCTATGTTTAGGGATCAGTTCAATTTCGCTTTCTCCCGTGAATCACTACCTCCAAAGATTATCTTTCAAAAACCAGCTTTCAAAAACAGTACACTTAAAGCAGCCTACTAAAGGTCATAGAGACGCTCAAATACTTATTGTCCTGCGCGCTTAACATTCTCAAGAGAAAACCTTAAAAATCGGGCCATAAAACTTTTCTGCATAGAGGAGTCCCTAATCAATTGATACCTCGAACTCCGTTATTCCACTTCTTTTACTACTCTAACGCCTATGAGCACAATCATTTGTGTTTATCAGGTAAAATATTTGATTATTTTGATTTAAAAAAACAACTGCGGACGAATTGCTCTCTCATTACTGGCGAGGCAAACAATTTAGAAAGGGGCATAGGCTAAAGAAGCTTTATGATGGAAAAACTTTGACTAGGGAGAGAGAGATGAGAAACCTTGACTTCTCGGATTCGAGTCATCGAGCACCACTAAGCTATATGAGCCGTGTACGGTTATCACTCAGAATCGGTTTTATTTCAGCAAGACTTAACTTCTGAAAGCACGCAACTCAAATCACTTTGGAAAAAACTAACGTTGGCCAATTTACTGTCAAACGACCGGCAGGCGATTGGTTTCGTCCGAATTTTTACTGAGGTCACCTTTAGCTTAATTGAAGGGGCGCGCAGCATCGGGGTCGCTGGTTTACCGCTGTAACGGTCTGCAGGGGTGTGGATGGGGAGGTAATGGGGTGAGGAGCGTGAAGTGGGGGAGATCGAACTAAGAACATCCCTTAATACCTTGAATTTATGTCTCCAAACAGTTCCGGTGGATCGCATACGTAGAATCTAGTAAGCCAGAAGGCTCTTAGAGAACTTAAAGCCCTCCCGGTACCTGTTTATCCCTTTTTTGAGGATAAAAAGTCAAAAGGTACAGACGAAAAATCGATCAAACGAAAAATTGCATAAAAAACTACGGGACTAATATAATTGCCACAAATTTCGTTTGAGAGAAATTAAAGTCAAGCGTGAAAGAGACATTCGAGAAGTGAAATCGAAAGAAGGTTCTAGAATGAAACGGTCAACCAAAAATTTTGCTTAAAAAGACACACGTTTACAATAATGGCTTTAAACTTCGTACCAGAGCAATTATTTCCGCAGAAATTCAACAGTTACTAGAAAATTACAATCGGTCAGACAAAATTGAAGTATACAAGAACCCAAATAATTGCCGCAAAAATTGCTTCAGTATATATAATAAACTCCCGAAAAGGTTTATTTCGCTCCTCGCCATTAGACAAATGACATTCCATTGATTGAGTTTGAAATACAATAAGCGGTCTAAAAACATTTTATTTAAGTTCAAATTGTTCTATGAAAAATTAGAGGGATTCACAAATTTTGATTCAAATTATAAATGTACATTAAACTATAAACATGGGAAAGTTAAGCATTTAGCTTATTGAGATAATATTAACATATTACAGGCCGGGGTCACAGAATCAGCCCAAAAATCAAAATTGAAAGCAAGGATTAATACAGAGCGAAATTCAATTTATCCCAAAAAAAAATCAATTTTCAGCGCATTCCTGGTATAAATTACCCGTAGCACTATCTTTGTTCAGCACTTTTCAGCGCACAATTTTTAAGCTGAAGCTTTGACCCCGGAGGATTGAGCGCACATTTAGGAAACTGAGACGCGTGTTTAACTTTGTGCAATAATTATTGCTAAATAAAGTTACGATGTGATAATTACATTTACTGCAGCTGCTGACAAGCAAGCGTAAGAATAAGATTAAACCTAACACAAATATATGAACTTTGGTAGCTAAATTATTTTTCACAACAGCTCACTGTAAACAAAAACAAACAAATGTTCCAACTTGATACCAGCTTGAAAAAGTTTGAAGCAACTTTAAAATCAGTGAGCTGCACGTAAAGATAAATACGAACTAAAATGGTTGAAATCAATATACAAACCTATTTCCTTCCGAGCAATTAAAAATTAAGAAAAAATATCGGTTCATTCCCATTATGCCCCCCCCCCCCCCCCAGCTTAGTGATCAGATAACCTATAGCCTCCCCAATCATGGTGAATACCATTATGGGGGGCTATAATGGTAAAGACCCAATATATTATTTTCTATAACGTATCTGCGGTAGTAGGTATTACTTAATATTGATGAAATCTTAAACAAAACAATTTATCAATTTTTCGTACTGCGTGGAAGGAAAAAGATTCTAAAATACTATCAAATGCCCAATTTCAACTTGAAGTAGGTCTGCAAATTGAAATACAACTCCAAGTTGCTCCTCAAATAAGCGAATCTATAACGCAGATATCCATCGCTTCCCATGTTTGAAAAGGCCGGTAGTTATAAAGTATAATTCTATATGACTGAGCTAAGTTAGGAATGAATTGAAAGTTGGTTGCATTGATGGCACCTCTAAATGTACAAACGGCTCTGTCCAGCTACAGCCCACAAAGAATTTCAGCCCCTCTGAGCATTAGTACATACCTAGTCCTCCAATTATACTGATAACAGTCAAGCTCGCTCCTTTTATGGAGGGGGTTTAGTTTTACGGCTCTTTAATCACCGATACTATTATCGGAAAGAGCTAAGCAACAGGTATTTCGATCAAATCATTACAGCATTATAATACTCAAATTAGTCACCGAATTTACTACTCAAATTAATTGTAATTTACTACTCACAAGATTTTTCACGTTGAGACCCAAATTTCATCTAAAATAACAGAATATTGCTTGATCTAATTTTCTGGGCAATTTTCTTGGAAAAGCTCACGCTCTTAGGCGTTAATCTACATCAATGAATCATTTCTGTTCACACACAGTGACATCTGCAAAATTTGTTCATGATTTACAAGTAAAGACTTCCGGTATCATGGAGCATAGATGGTAGAATTAAGATATAAACTACGGAGACAAGTAGACAAGAAAGAAAAAAGAAGCATGATGCTAAAATCTGTTCAGCTAGAAAAGAGAGAAAGATAAAGTTCTAATGTTCCTTTATGAGCACATTCTATTTTCCTTTTCTATCATTTGAGTTCTAAGCAAACGTTCGCCCCAATTTCCATGACTGGCACCGATCTTTGCTCGTTGCGACGATACTTAAGCAGGTTTGAAATGTAGATGCATTTATTACAATTTGATTGGTTGTTATGGATGCGGAACGGAAGTTGCGAGTTGTTACCACACGGCGCACTTTTTCTGTGGATTCATAGGCGTCTTTGCCTTGCAATTGAAAGCATCGGCGAATTCCTGCAGATTGGACACGGCCCCTGGCACCCTGAAATCAAATAAACATCAGCGAACTCATCAATTTCGGGAAAACGACATTTGAAATGAAGTCAGAACTGTCGCTCTAATTAAGGCCAGGCGAAACATAGTTTTGACAAAACTTGCCTACAGAAATAAGAACGGATCCAAAAAATGGTACAAACTACAATAATTGTTTCAACGCTATTTGCAATAAAAATGGGATCACTGAATTTCAAAACATAGCCGGCAGATTGCCGGAAAATAGCAGCGATAGACGCTTGTGGCCTTCCATGAACTGAAACAACCAAAAAATAAGAGATAGATCGACCACCAGTCCTTTAATAGACCACTAGGGATAGATTCCGGCTGTCAATTTTATGACACATACGGTCTATAAGGAAAAAGTGCTCAGAGAGCTTTTTCAAAAATTGATATTCGAAATCAAAAACTCAAGACTAATACTCAAGAATTAGGGCCTATAAGTTTGGCACTACTTAGATGCACACTATTGATCTTTAACTAAAATGTTCATAAAATTAAAAGTTCCATAAGTGAGTTAAGAAGTCATTTTTTGAGTGAGGCAAGTCACGCAATTGGCCTAAAAGCAGAAATGACGTCACGCACACAAATTTTTACTGCAAAGCAATAGAAGTTAGTGAAAAGTCAATTCCAAGAAGTCAGGTCGTAAGAATCATCGATGCGGGGGGGGGGGGTAGGTAGGTAGGTACGGGGGGATAGATACGTTGGGGTTGGGGGGTAGGTACGTTGGGGGGGGGGGGGTAGGCACGTTGGGGGAGGGGGGGTTAGGTACGTTGGGGGGGGGTAGTTTTTTGGGGGCGGGGGGTAGGTAGTTAAATGGGATCAAATTTTCTCAAATTGACCTCTTCACATTGAATTACAGACTGTTACCAATTGCTATACATTACAAACTAAGCTATTGTTAAAGTCCAATGTTCGAACACAGAAGTCAACAATCAAAAACGGAGGTAAACGCTCGAATAGAAAGAAGTCAAAATTCAAGTCATGTACAAACTTGCTTTCTGCTAAAAAAAACCTGTAGAATATCAATACTCCTCTTCGAGTCGTAAAAACCACGATGTCCCCAATAATAGCCGCTATCGCTTCGCGGCTATTAATAACTAATATAACCGACTAACGTGGGGCAAATTACTCTCATAAGACCGGAGAGCGGTTGACTGTCAGTAGCTAGCCACGGATTAGTGAGGCTAGCCTTAGCTTAATTGAAGGTGCGTGACTCTAAGTCCAACAACTTCATTAGACGAACAGCTTTTGACAAAGCATATGACCCCAAAAACAGAAATATTCAAAACAAAAACTCTAAACCAGAGACCACCCTAATTTAGAGAAATATAGTGATGTTAATATCATAACAAAAAACAATATGATACAACATGGCCGGCAGATTGCTGGATAAAAGCAGCATGTTAGACTCTTAGTTAAAAAAGACATAAATGATGTTAGTTAACAAAAACATTAGATCCTTTCAAAAATAGAAACACCTTAAAAACGAAACGCGTCGCGAGATGCAAGCATTAGTTCTTGGACAGCACTTGGGACCACTAATAATAAAACTAAGCATTTCAAGAATGAGGGCAGAAGTCGAGACAAATAAAACTTTTTAAAATCAATTTTCAAAGATATCAGAACAAAAAGAATAGGATGAGGCCAAATAGACAGAGCACTGATTTCACAAAAGGTATAACTTATTCATAATAAAGAAGATCAGACAAACAACCGAAATTGTGGAGAAGCAACCAATATAAAATATCCAACCAATCCAAAACTTTGAGATTGAAAATCAATATTCAAATAAAAAACCTTCAAAATGCTCAAACACAACTTCAAAACGCATAACCAAAATTATCTCAAGTGAGTACTCAAATTGTAAAATAAAAAACCAAAAGGAAAAGTGAAATATCCAGTTTGATGAAAAAAAGCAATATATATCAGCGAGAGCATACTTTTGGGTCTCGAGATCAATAAATTTTTAAACGGAAAAATCCTTGAGAAACTGATTACAATCTCGCATTATGTCACGTACAAACATTTCAGGAAGACAAAAAACTTAAGAAACAAAATCATCAAGTATCAAAGAAAAATCCCAAAACAATAGAGAATGTTGGAAATAATGAACAGAAAACTCTGGAAATAAACAAAAACGAAAACGTAAAATTTTAAATTAAGTATTGCAAAAATAATACTTAAACGGTTACAAATTGAAAACAACAGTATACTACTGAAAGTTGAAGAAAAAACGATAGTGTCAGTTCCAGAGAAAAACGACTCTGAATCCCAAAACAAATAATTTATTTAATGGGTCAAAAAATACTAGCGATAACGAAACAGTGTTTCTTACGTATTTAAAAATTACCCATAAAAACGATTCAACTTTCGAAATCATAAAAAACTATCTACTTCGGTGCGTGAAAAACACCAAATAAATAGAATAATAAATGACGAAACTCAGGTAAAATAACCAAAACATCAAAAGGACTTATTAAAAATTAACATAGCCGGCAAATTAAAGGAAAGTAGCAGCCTTTGACAAGCTTAACGCAAATCGGGATTGAAACAAATAGAAAAAAGAAGAGAGAACGTGATATAAAATTTTTTCAGTTTAAAAAGTGTTCTATTTAAATGTGCAGTTTCACTTATATTCAGAAATACAATTAATTCAGCTTCTAAATGACAGCTGTTAAGCTTAATACTAATATCAGCTAGCATTTGCTCTAATATACTTCGATAACCCAATGCAATATGACTTAATGACCTGGCTTTATCGGTTTATCACGTTTCTTTTGATTCTTCTCTTTTGACATTGACCGTATTCACTGCACTGTATAATTCAATGCGTGAAAATTCAAATCCATTCAGTTGAAACAGTGAGTGAGGTAGGCCACCAAAACGTGAGATGTGATTTATGTAAAACAAAAACGTTATCAAAAGGTAGAACCAATTATTTTAAAAAAAAATGAGAGCGCCTAAATCACAACCGTTGAGAGGCTGACGGCGGCTATTAAAAATGAGAACAATTCATGACAGAAACTTGGCCCCGTGCATAACCCAATCAAATGCCTTTCCCTCAAAAAATTGCAAAAATTTTTGTTGAAAGGCTGAAGAAAAAGTTAGATGAAAAACCCAAATTCAACTGAACATTTTAAGCTAAATTGAAACACATTCAAAATTAAACGTTGGCTCTCAAGAAGTATCCATTGTAAATTGAATAGAGCTACATATTAATGCTTGCTCGGTCGCAAAAAAATTTCCAAACAAGCAAACTACCGGCAAAAGCCAAATGGACAACGAAACGGATAACTATTCTAGGCACTATTCTACAAAAAAATTCGAAGTAAAAACGTTATTTAAGATATGAAAGAAAACAATTTAAAACGTCAATCATATTCTCTTGTTTGTATGTCAAAAGGCTGTCGGAAAAATAGCGCTTACAGTTAAAAAAAAACCATCGTAGCCCGCAAATCGACGCAAAATATGTTGACCAGCTTGACGCTCATAGAAATTGAAAAAGGAAACTGGAGATACAAATTGACAGAATTCGCTTCTAAGTGTCAATAAGTGTTCCATATTGGTTTGCAGTTTCAGTTGACTCAATTATTATTCGATTTCAGTTAGATAGATTTTAATTCAGCTTCTAAACTGAAGGCTATTAAACTTAATACTAAAAACAGTTAGCAAGCGCTCTAATGAACTTCGATAACCTAATTCATTATGACATACTGACCAATCTTTATCGGTTTATTGTTTCTCTTGAATTTGCTCTTTTGACTCTGGCAGCATTCACTACATTGTGCAATACAATGAGTGAAAGAATTCAAAATCCATTCAGTTAAAAGTGAGTGAGGTAAGTCACGAGTGAAAGTCGTGACTTCTGTAAAACGAAAAACGTGATCATAAAGTAAAGCAAATTCAAAGGACAGTGCCTGAATAATAGCCGTTCCGAGGCTGAGAGCGGTTATTAATAACCGATTAACGTGAAAAAATTGCTCTCAAATGACTGGTGAGCAGTTAGAGAGGCTAACTTCAGCTTAATTAAGCGGTTGGGGGTGAACAAGGGTATGGGGCTAGCTTGCAGGGATACGTGTGGAATGATGTCGCAGTGCGGGAGCAGGGGATTAAGTGGGAGGGAGTCATACCATAAATTTATATCTCAAACAATTTAATACCCTTCGGGCTTTAGACCTGTTTATCCCGCTTTTGAGGACAAAATTCAAATGGTCAGACGAAACAAAAAAACGATCAGACGAAACGTTGGTAGTGCGAAAAATTGCATAAAAACAGCAGGACTAAAATAATTGCTCAAACTTCTTTTGAGAGTCATTAAAAACCTGTAGAAAACGAATACTTTTCAATTCGTACAAAAAACACGATGCAACCAATAATAGCCTAGCTGTCGCTTCGCGGCTATTAAAAAATCAAACTCTTCGAATTAAAGAAACTCATACGCTATATCCTACAGCGGGCCTGTAGCAATAATTATGAGTATGCCAGCTTCCACAGTTGCCATATCTGACGTTCTCGCTTGTTTTCTACTGGTGACATATGTATTCAGAACACGAAATGGCATGAATTTGAAATGAATTTTTGGATCTATTCTGTCCCCCCCACCTTAGTAAGCTTAATTTTTACGCCCCACAGGAGCACGTGCTATTTTCTTACATAGTATCGAACCTTATAACAACATATTAATTGTAACCGGGGGGGGGGGGCGAAAAAAACACTGGGGGGGGGGGGAGCAAAACAGAATAGATCCCAATTTTCTTAAACATAATTTGAAAAAAGTATCAATTATAATATTGTTACGCAATTTTTCAATGCATGGGTTAAATCTGAAACTATTTAATTGCTCTGTAACTTCGCTTTTTATCTCGTATCAGCATGTTTCCGCATTTCCCATTTCAAACACTGTTTGAGTATTTTAAAGGCAACATCATTTTCCCCCTCTAATAATAACAAAAATTTCAAGCAGGCGTTGTTTATTTCAAGCGCAGCGCTGAGGACTTGATTGCTGTAATACGCAATATTACGCAACAGTATTACACACTTGCCTTATTTGTTCGGGTGCATGGCTATCAGATTCTATCCTGAACCTTGCCGATTCCTCCGTCTGAATATTACACCAGATCTAAACAAGAAAATAAATCACCATTAAAAATACCGTTGCGTCACATTTCACAAGTACATGTGATTATTGCTTCTAAATTAAGACCCAAAAATACAAAACCACTTTCATACTCCATCACAATATGTAGATTAAGAACGGATTAGACGAACGGATCAGACGCACTTAACAACACTTACCACAATTGAGCATTAAATCTTAATCTATGCAAATCAATGGCTTCCTATGACACAGTTACACCACTGGAACAAAAAGAACAATGTACACCTGAAAATTGTCTGAGATGACAAAACAAATAAATATATTCGGCAGATTGCCCGAAAATATTGCTTCGTAGAATTGTAGTCTCCAAGTAGCCATGAAAAGAATGAGATCTAAAAAAAATAGTCGGCAGATTGCCGGAAAATAGCCGCCGTTGACGCGCTTAAACGCACATTGGGATTGAAATAAAAACCGAAAAAAGAAGAGATTGAAATTGACAAAAAATTTTCCTACGTTTCAAAAATTGTTTTAATTCAGAGTGCAGTTTCAGTTAGATTCTAAACATATACTTACTTCAGCTTCTAAACTGAAGGGTATTATTAAATTAATACTAATATCAGCTAGCAATCGCTCTACTGAACTTTGGTAACCTAATGCACTGTAACTTATTGACTGGGCTTTATCGGTTTATCCCGTTTCTTTTGATTTGGCTCTTTCATCGTAATCACCACATTGCGTAATTCAATGCCTGAAAAAATTTAGAAAACATTCCGGGAGTGAGGTAAGTCAGAAGTAAAACGTGAAAATCGTGAGTTACGTAAAACGAAAACCGTGATCAAAAGGTAAAGCAAATTAAAAAACATAGCAGGACAAGTCCTGACGTACAATTCAAAGAATTTTCATTGACTAAACCGAAAACTAGACCTAGAACGGACTATAAATGGATTGGCGAAACCATTTAGAAAAAAATCCGATCAAAAAATTGAGAAAACAGTAAAATCGAAGTCAAATTGCCGCATGTGAACAAAAAACCACTAGCTAGAAAGCGAACTTTTTGTTCAAACACCGTTTTCGCACTCTACTTTAAAATTAGAGTGAAAAAATTTCACACTACAAAACCACTCGCCTTTTCGCTCCATTTCCTGTTTCGGCGTGACCAAAATCACTACTCCAATTCATAAATCATGAAAATGTGTGAACAGATCTTAAAAAAGAAAGAGCCCCAATACAATTCAAAATCTTTGAATTGTAAAAAACATAGCACGACAAGACCTGACAAACAATTCAAAGACTTTTCATTGATTAAGCAAAAAACTAGACCTAGAACTGACTATGAGTGAATTGGGGAAACCATTTCCACAAAAAATCAGATCAAAAATTAAAACATACCCGGCAGATTGCCGGAAATTAGCCGCCGTTGATTCCAATAAGCATGATTGGGATTGAAATAACAGAAGATATTGAAAAAAAAAAGATTTTTGTACAAAAACATTTTTTTAAGACCGATTTATTTTGATGGCATTTCGTAGTTGATTATACTTCTGTTTCTTAGAGAGAGGCTACAGGGGCTACTATCAATAACAATAAGCATTAGAGAGAGTTAACTAATACTTATAGGAACGACGTTCAAATAGCGGGCATCTAAAATTGGGCTTTATGGGTTTATCCCGTTTCTATTTCTGACTTCAATTTTTCTACTGACTCTGTTCATTTTGAATTGCTTTGCTGAGCAACTGATGTTCAAAATCACTTTTAGCAGAATGAGAGAAGAGAAAAACTAGCCTAGAGAAGTCAAAAAGATTTCACGCAAAATGTTGAAAAGGCGGCAAAATGAGGTAAAGCGAAACATTTTTTTATTCGACGAAGTAAAAAAAAAAATACGAGCGCTATAATAGCCGGCTGAGAAGATGAGGGCGGCTATTAAAAAAAAACAGAAAATCAAAGTTAAAACGCCGCATGTGAACAAATCAATAGTTAAGAAGGCGAATTTTCGTTCAAACACCGTTTTCTAAATCTACTTAAAAATGAGAGTGAAAAAAATTCACGCCGCAAAACTACTCGCTTTCTCGCCCCACTTCCTGTTTCGGCGTGACCAAAATCACTACTCCAATACATAAATCATGAAAATGTGCGAACAGATCTTTAAAAAAGACAGCGCCCCAATGCAATTCAAATTCTTTGAATTGTAAAAAAGGAGAGCGCCTAAATAATAGCCGTTTGAGATGTTGACGGCGGTATGAATCAATTTTTATACTAATTGTTGTGATGCCTATTAATTCATATATATGTACTGTTAAACAAAGCTGCCCTAAAAAATATTATAACCTTCAATTATATTGAGATATACTCAATTGACCTAAATTCCTCCAAGTTAAGTATGCAAAAACCAAATTGCGAGAAGTCATTTTGAGAGTGCGACAAGGTGTGTTTGACCAAAATACTATGCAACGAATCCTCGCTCCAAGAAAAGTAAAATGACATCAAGCACGTATTTCAGTCGAAATAATAGACCGAATCAATAATAAATAGCCGATTTTAAGTGGACGTGACGTCAATTAGGAGCAAAAAGTTTTAAAACACAGCGGGAAGACTTCCGGATCGAACAGGGTGACTGCTGACTGGATCACACAACAGAAATGACTCACAAATTCTAAAGCTAAACAAAAAACAGACATGCCGAAACTGCATAATCTTAAACGATTTTGCCCATTTCAATGGCTAATTTTAACGGCCATTAGACCATTTCAACGGAGTTTTGCGGGTCAAAAAAAGGACCACAAACATTTTATATTAATAACTGGTAAAATAACTGGAACAGTAGAAAACTATCAACATAAAACATACCCGGCAGATTGCCGGAAAATAGCCGCCGTTGATTCCAATAAGCAAGATTGGGATTGAAATAACAGAAGATATTGAAAAAAAAAGATTTTTGTACAAAAACATTTTTTAAGTCCGATTTACTTTGATGGCATTTCGTAGTTGAACATACTTCTGTTTCTTAGAGAGAGGCTACAGGGGCTACAATCAAAAACAATAAGCATTAGAGATGGTAAATAAGACTTATAGGAACGACGTTCAAATAGCGGGCATCTAAAATTGGGCTTTATGGGTTTATCCCGTTTCTATTTCTGACATCCATTTTTGTACTAACTCTGTTCATTTTGAATTGCTTTGCTGAGCAACTGATGTTCAAAATCACTTTTAGCAGAATGAGAGAAGAGAGAAACTAGCCGAGAGAAGTCAAAAAGATTTCACGAAAAGGCGGCAAAATGAGGTAAAGCGAAACATTTTTTTATTCGACGAAGTAAAAAAAAATAGGAGCGCTATAATAGCCGGCTGAGAAGATGAGGGCGGCTATTAATCACCTAAAGTCGGATGAATTGCTCTCGAACGACAGGCCGGGGATTTGATTTCGGGCTGTAGCTTGGAAATCTGTTTATAGGTGCAAAAAATAAGACCTCATATGTGTTCGACCCTCGACCTCCAGGATAGCAGTCTCCTATCTAAATCATTAAGCTACAACAGCTTTGATATTCAACCGCTCACAATCGCTTTTATATTGGCAACAAACGATGAGAGCAATTGATCACACAGAAATGAAGCGCGGAAAAGTCACTTGAGACGTCACAGAATCTTCTAGAACAAAAGCGCAAAAACAGTCGAGCAAAAATTTTGCATAAGAAGGACTAACACATTTCAATAATTGCTTCAAACTTATTGCCAAAAATTTAAGAAGTTAAGATTCTTTGGCGGCATCCAACAAAAATTGTTGCCCATCTGTTCTTATTTCAAATTTTGATACACAAAATTCATTTGTTGAAGATGGAGCGCGCACTTTAGTCGCGTCAATAGGAACAACATATTGCCAGAATAAGAAGGGCATATTCTTGCGCAAATTAATCCACCCTTTCGATCTACAAGACAGCGCACCAATACAATCCAAATTCTTTGAAAAAAAATCACCTAAAAAGCCGTTGAGAGGCTGACGGCGGCTATTAAAAATATCAATTACAGATGGTGTATTCATTCTACTACGAGAGAGAGAGAGAGAGAGAGAGAGAGAGAGAGAGAGAGAGGCAATTTCTTTTGACATTTTAATATCATTCCAACCTGTCCGAATGCGACAAAGAACACTTGATCGTGAGTGAGTCCCAGCCCAGGATAGATCAACTCCTTCCCATGAATACGCTCGTACTCCTTGTACGCCTGAAAACCATCACAGCACTTCAATCAACTCTTTCACGCATTCAGAGTCGCGAATCGCATGTATCAATATAATCAAACTACTTGAGTTCGATGAGTAAATGTACACACTATTTAAAAGTTCCTGCCTAAGAAAATATTTTTATTGACAGGGAAATGCTAACGGATTGCGATATTATTGATAACTTTCAACGTTTACACTAAAAGTTGCAAAGTTGTAGCTTTTCCACCATGAACTTTTGCATGGTGTGTACTTCCGAAATTTGTTAAAAATATCAGAACTGCCCTGTAAGCTCTCGAGTTTCACTTCTTTCGACGAAGAGTCATTACGTGCCAAATAGCTCCTTTTACGGAGTAAATACAGTCCCACTTGTCACTGATTTCCGCAAAGCATTTCCGCAAAACGTGTCAAATTGACAGAAATGAACAAAAAACTAATCGGCGAATAAATGCATACAAGTCCTCTGAATTACCGATTTTCGATTAAAAAGACAAATTTCAGTTTACATTTATCAATAGTATTCATCATTTAAGAGTATCATGGCTCAGAAGTTTGATATCTAAATTAGGTCTTAAGTAATTAATGTCAAAAATCGCCAAATTATGATTTAGGCTGATTGAAACTTGCACCTGCAAAAACAAATGCAGATTATTGGTTCGAATAGTCAAAATATTTGGTGAAAGGAACAATTCGATTAATTTAAAAAGGCCAGCGGAAGAAAGCATCCGATAAGAAATCTTATACAAAAGACTAACAGGACACACAATAACAAAAGTTTCTTTAGAAAGCAATTAAAGGCAACAGAAAGAACATTTGGCCCAGAATAAAATTGTCTCCATTAAACGCCCTGTGATATAGTTGATTAATAAATCGAGAGTCCAGTAATCTGGCCTAACTACCATCAAAAATATTATACGGAACTTTGTACAAAATATTAACATGAACCGACAACCGTCGGACGAGCTGCTCTCGAATAACAGACAAAGATTTTGCTTTGTTTCCAGCTAGCCAACCGCCCTAGGTGGGGGCGGAGTGTTAGGGGCAGAAAGTGGGATGTCCAAGCCCAATTGCCCTCCAAAAGCGCTTTCAAAAATGACCTTCACATCATGCTTCCTCAGTAGCTTCACTGAATCGTTCACTTGGCGTATACTAAGGCTATAAGCAAGCTACACAGAGATTTATTGTCCTCGGGAAATCAACGCGCATACAAAAAAGCGCCACTAAAATTAGAATCAATTATGTTCCATTTTCACTTCACTGAGCCGTTGACATCTCAATTCTATGATTTGTCCAGATGTTATTGGAACTCAGTTATTGGAACTTCAAGAGATGTGAGCTCCACGCACAAGGTGCAGCCAAAGGAACTTGAGGTGCAAAAAAATTAAACTCATTTTCAAAAGTAAACGCAGTTTTAAATGGTGATACGTCAGTTTCAGTGTATAATAATACGTTTAAAAAACAATTTAGCGAAGAAAAGACAAGTTAATTTTTACTGAAGCAGACCTCTGCTTAGTGTCTTAAAGAATCAAGTAAAACCAATTCCAAATTTTCCTTCTCCCGAAGTATACTTGTTATTTTAATGAAATATATAGCTAACATTACCAACTGATGTCGAGATAAATGCTCTGAATGAAATTCAGGTGAAAAACCTATTCGCACAAAAAAACATAGCCAGCAGATTGCCGGAAAATTGACGCGCTAGACGCACATCGGGATTGAAACAGAAAAAGAAAAAAGAAGAGATTGAAATTGTTCTAATTCAGTGTCCAGTTTCAGTAAGATTCTAAACATATACTTAATTCAGCTTCTAAACTGAAGGGAACTAAACTTAATACTAATATCAGCTAGCAATCGCTCTAATGAACCTTGATAACCTAATGCACTATAACATAATGACTGGGCTTTATCGGTTTATCCCGTTTCTCTTGACTTGGCTCTTCGATCGTATTCACCACATTTCTTAATTCAGTGCGTGAAAGAAATGAGAAAACATTCAGTTGAAACAGTGAGTTAAAAGTCAGAAGTCAAACGTGACTTATTTAAAACGAAAAACGTGATCAAAAGGTAGCGAATAAAAAAACATATCAGGAGAAGTCCTGACGCACAATAAAAGAATTTTCATTGACTTAACAAAAAAACTAGACCTAGAGCGGACTATGAAAAAACAACAGAAAATCTATTTAAAAAAAACCACTAGCGAGAAATGGAAATTTGGTTCAAACAAAAAACTGGGCCCAGAATGAACTATGAATGTATTGGAAAACACTTAGAAAAAAATTCAATCCAAAAATAAAAAGCAAAAATCAGTGAAATTGCCGCATGTGAGCAAAAAACCACTAGAGAGAAAGCGAATTTTTGTTCAAACTCCGTTATCTCACTCTACTTCAAAATTAGAGCAAAAAAATTTCACGCCGCAAAACCACTAGCTTCTTCGCTCCACTTCATGTTTCGGCGTGACCAAAATCACTACTCCAATTTGACTTCAAAAATCATGAAAATGTGTGAACAGAACTTTAAAGTTCTGCCTCAATACAATTCAAATTCTTTGAATTGTAAAAAGGATATCATCTAAATAATAGCCGTTTGAGAGGCTAACGTCGGCTATTAAAGAAGACACGAAAAAAGTTCCACAAATGATCCATGACATCCACCGTACGTTAATGAGGGTAGAACATTGTCATTTTTTTAACAATCAGGGCTACACTCACTGAGAAACGTAAATTCACAATTCAATATTTATAGTAAAATGCCTGTCTTTGAGCAGCACTAGCAACATCAGTGCCAACAAGATTGCCATCTGTTTTGATTTTTATATGAATCGACTGGAGCACTATCAAACTTCGATCTCGATTTTCTCTAAATATGATTGTCAGTTTTCCTAAACTTGAATATATTAAAATTCTGAGTGATTCATCACCCATTCATACAAAAATCAAATTAGACGGCTAAAATTATGCTGCATAAAATTGACTTCAACAACGACAGTTTACCATGTAACGTTGAATTTAGTGCTTGCACTTTTGTCAATGAGTGCAATAAATGCACTATAAATTGAAAAACTTGGGTACGAATCTGAACACAATTTAGAGTGAGACATTACTTAGTGCAGTTCAAGAATTTCCAGATGTATTTTTCAAGCATATACGTCACTTTTCTAGATCTTTCATAAACTGTAAGTAATATTGGTTTGATTTGAGTATTTCGTTTAAAAATTGAACGGAACGAACCTAAAAATCTTAAAACTACTCCAATATAGTCTGATATAGAAATATAGAAATGTTAAATTGATAATTCGATGATCACTTGTCTTTGTGTGAAACCTTTTTTTTCAGTATAAGCTCAAACATTTCCGTTCAATTCTTAATCAACCACGATATGGAGTAATTAACAGCAATCGTCTCATCTGTGCTCCAATTTTGCATTTGAAACACCGCAAAATCTTTCCAGCCATGAACACTCTTCTTTAAAGTTTGAGAACTCGAAATTTGGCGCTGTTTTATTGGTTATTTTCTTTGAAACAGAAACATTAATTTGTATAATTCAAAATACCACTGAAATTAAACCTAGGCGCTCATATGTATGCAGATATTACCAAAAATTCCAGCATTTACACATCAAACCTGAATTTCAAACAAATAAAGCAAATTTTTCAAGAAAGTGAATTTTGTAAATTATACGATGTGCATGCAGCATGATTATTTTCATAAAACTTCATCATGTGGGGGGTAAAATCGCCCTCTGTTTTCCCGTACTAACTGACCACTTATACCTACATCAACTAACTGCCACAACTATTAGCATAATCCAATATACCTCGCCAACCCCCCCCCCCAGCACACACACACACATCACTCGTTTTGTAATTTCCCATACAGTGCTAAGATAAGCTGCCCTTAGCCAACTCACAACAGTTAATAATGCGCATTTAATTAGGCCAGTGAAGGAAAAAGAGCGAAACAAAGAAAAAGTAAATGAATTGAATCGAATATAAGGTGGTGGTTGTTGGTTCCCTTAGAAACCATCACCCCTCCCCCATCATTAAAAAATTCATTCAGGGCAAAATAGGCAGCAGCAAAAGAGGTAGCTTGCTACAACGTCTAAACAATACAGTTACGTGTGACCAGAGAGCTGAATTATAACTTCATTCATAGCGTGTAATAACTAGGCAATGGTCCTAATCAAGAGAAAGTGATAATTTCCCCCAGCAGAACTCTATAATATAATTGTCGTCAATAATAATACCCTTCCACCTTTGCAAGACAAAAGGCGCTGTGAACAAACGCGAGGGTGAATTAGGAAATTGAGGAAAAGATGTGGGCAAGGGAATAAATGAATGTTAACAAGGTTTGCATTCCTTGAATACTAATACAACTAGGGTGGGGGGGGGGGGGGGCTACTTTTCCTTACTTGGTATGAGTTTTTAATTCCTCCATTATCTGCTATGTTTTCTCCCAGTGTCAACACTCCGTCCACCTGAAACACACAATACACAAATTGTTCAGGGGATTTAATAAGGAAAAGTTATCAAAAAGAAGGAAATTTGTTGAGACCATTTATTCCGCGCCACATGGGAGCAGCACAACAACCACACCCAAAATTAAACCCCTCCCCTGCCTTCAGCCACCCTCCCTGAACCACCGATCCCTTATTACAAAGTACTAACACTTCCTTTAGGGACTCATACAACATTACTTCACAACATTAAAGAATTATCACGCACCTAAGGTGACCTTTTTTTACATCAATGATCACAGATTAAAAAAGATAGAGGGTCAGCAAACCCAATAACTAACAGTTAACACCGAAATTATAGTCACAACAAAGTCATCAAACAACAATTTAAGCACCTACGTTCTGATGAAATGCAACATGTTGAAGTTGATAGCGAAATTGGAAAGTCCAGATATAGGAATTCTAATATGTCCTTTCCATTTCCACACGTAGCCACGCAGTTTTTCTCACTATTTGATAATTTTTCATCAATTAGTTCTGTTCTTATGAAGCAATAAGCTTTATAGGAAAATAATTTAATGATAAACACCTGCTCAAATGATGACAAAAAAGCAAGAACCGAAGTCTTTCTAATTTAAAATGTTAAAATTATATACAATACCACGTAAATCTAACTTATGTATGCTTAAAAAGAACCACGAGATTTCCAGGACTATTTAAGAAATCGATATTTTAAGTATTAAAGTTTGATTCCTTAAAATATTTCAATTCGGGGTTTATTATTATTCCAACCCCCAATGAAAAGCGGGTTCGGAACCTCAAGCCAATTTTGGCCGAAGCTATCTTTTGCCGACATACGCAAATGCAGTATCATCGATAAGTTCTTCAAAAACTGAATCAATTGCTGTACAAATTATCTGTTTCTCGTACAAAAATTGAGACTTTTTTACCCCCTTTTTACGCAAGCAGATCGTATTCCACATTTCTGACACTTTCACGCTTCATGTGTAAATTTATGAGCATTTTATGCATATTTTTTAAATAGCAGTCACCTTCTCAGCCATCTGTTATTGCGTTCATTTTTTTTTTCAATACAAAAAATTAGCGATTTCTTGGTTCCATCGTTTTTTGTAAGCCGTTTTTTCACATTTTCCCATTGCTTTGAGTTCTCAGAAGGAAATGAACATAACGAACTAAGGTCGGCTGAATTACTCTGAAACAACCGGTTGGCTTCAGTAGTAGTCAGCTGGGGCTTAGGGATGCTAGCATTAGGGGGGGGGGGGGTGCTTGAGCGGAGTTGGTGGGGGTAGAGTTATCGGAGAGCTGGACGAGGGGGGGGGGGGGGGGGGGGGTCCAAATCGGAAAGTTAGGGGAGGGTTGACGGGGTGTGGGTGTGAAGGGGGCTTTGGTGTTGGGGTGACTTAGAGGGGTCAAACTTTTAAGACTAAGAACTGCTTTTCACACCCTGAAATGGTCTCAAAACAGTTTCGAATAATCGCATACTTAAAGACTAGTAGGGCTCTAAAAGGGCTGCCCGGCCACATAATGCCCTCCGAGCGCTACTTATTTATCCGTTTTAGAGGACAAACAATTGGTCAAGCGAAAAACTGCAAAAAAGACCACAGGACTAACACAATTGCAACAAACTTCGTTCGAGAGCAATTAAACAGACTAAACACAATTGACATATCAGTGGTTGCTTTAGTAGTCTGTCGAATGGTTGATGAGCTGAATTTGCTGGAAGGTCTAAATTCAAGGTGAAAAGTCACTTTGGAGTTTTTGAGCGAAAAATTGTGCTAATTTTTGCTTTCGCTCTTTTTTGAGTTTCCTGTTAATGTGTCTTAGATTGAAGATGGTCACAGATCTCTTGTGCAAGCTATTTTTAAAATCATTTCTGCTGTTTAGTGAACAGTAAAATTAAGTAAAATTTCAGGAGGTTGATCGAACATCTTGTTAGTTTGCCTAAAAGGCCCTTCCTAGTAGACCTTGGCATTAAATTGCAGCTTTTGAAGATATTTATCCAAAAACATCAGCAAATCCTGACTATTTTTTAAAATTCAATTGTAGTATTTGCCTGATTTGTGCCTTGTTTCTTTAATGACAAGGGCAATTTTTCTTAGACGAAAATTTTTGTCCTTGCTCTCTTGCCTTTTTAATCAAAGACCTTGGTATTGAAAACGCTGCCACCAAGAGTATCTACAATTTTAAAGCTATTAATTATTTGTTCTCTTATCGGTAAAACTTTGCTCAATTGGCTACAACTGCTCTTCCTCTGTTGCTTAGTTCAAGTTTTTATTTTTTTCTCCTTCAAATCTTTGGATTCATATTCAGACTTTTCCTGCTATGTTGTTAACTTCGCCAATAGAAACCAAGAAAAAATGTTTCGCTTTACCCACTTTTGCCTCATTTTCAATATTTTACTTTAAATTTCCTTGATTTGACTAAAATATTTCCATTCTTCGCTCATTCGGCTTAATCTGGTTTTCAATAGCGGTTGTTCAACAAAGTAATCTAAAATGCATGGAGTCCGAAATCGAAAAACTAATTCGAAACCGGGAAAACCCAGTTTTCGATGGCTGCCAGATTTTTGAAATTTGCTCTACCTAGTTTTAGTTATCAAGCTAAAGCTTATTGCTAAAGGCACTAGTTCCAGCATCAACATGAAACACTAGAAGTGTGCTTAAATTCGAATTCCAATCAAAATAGCGCACATGTGTTATTTTTCTAAGACAATCAGAGTTTTCTGTTCTTGTTTCACTCCCAGTCCTCGTCACGGGAATCAGGGCGGCTATTTTTTGTCAATTTCGTGTTGATGAATACAAATTTCTCTATGATATTATTACCCCTGAGATTCATTAGCTTTTTTACCAGGCTGAAATAAACGGAACAAAAAATACGAAGAACACAACTCTGAAGTTTCACTCCAGAAATCAACCAATCAAAAAAATCAACCAAAGTGGTTATATTCCACTGAAAACACCGTATTTGCAAGCACCTAGGTTTATGCATTATTTGTTCACAGCACTTGAACTCATTCTGGTGACAAATTCAACTATTTAGTAAAAATGGCGCCAAAAAACTAAATTATGATCAGACTGTTACTAGTATAACACTTAATTTGACACAAGGCGGCTCGTTAATGTGCGTTCGCACCTGATGTTCCGACCCGAGCTCATCTACATTTTTGACTAAATTGCCAACCAAATGAAGAGATAACAAAAATAGATGTTTGAGTTTAAAAAAATCGTTAAACAACCTATCTACTAATTGAATTACCTAATGCCATGCCTCATTACAGCACCAACATGACCTGACATTAAAGAGACTAAGAGCCAAAAAAAATTAGCACCGAAAACTTCACAGCAAAAACTGAATATATAAAATTAAAAGCACCTACTAACAACGTCAAAGTGCAGTCAGATAAAACCTTAACTACACAAGTTTACTTTTTCCTAACTATACAGCAGATGGAAAGTTTTCTTGATGACATTAGGTAACAAGTCGACAAAAAGAACGAACAGTGAGGCGAAACCTAAAAATCGATCAACATTTTTTAAAAGAAGTTTCAAAAATCTTAAAAATCATTAGCTTTTAAATATATAATCCTTGATAAATTACTAAAAAGTCATTACAAAACCAAAAGGACCTGTCTTTGGTCAGACTATGCCATACAAACAAACTGAAGAGAAACTCAAAATGTTTATCATAAACATTTCAAAATGTTTATCATAAACTTTAAGATTATTCGCTATAAACTGGCTGCTTCGGGTAACATCAATCATTCAATCCTCAATTACAAGCCTATGAGACCTGTGAGCAATCTACGGCTACCTAAAGAACAAAAACAGCAAATTCAAGAAAAAATTGAGCGAGAAAAGTGTCGAAGACATTAAAAAATTAAATTTTCACTAAAACCTCTTCTATTTTAAATTAATTTTTCAAGAGCAATGGGATTTCCCTCTTTTTATCAAAATAATTTCAAAAAATCAACAAATATGATTAAATACATTAGAAGCACGAAACTTTCGAGAAAACACGTATTATCAACTCGATTAAATTCATTAACATTCAACGGAAGCCAGTAAATACGATAAATTATCCCTCGATGTGACAATAAGTTTGTCTGCCAATTGTTTTTCATCAATAAGACCTTACAAGTTATTGACTATGAAAACAACAACAGAGACAGGCAAAACCCAAAAATTCAGTAGAAAAGTGCCAGAAGAAAATGTCGGAGCAATTCAAATCATAAGCTCGTCTCTGAAAACTTTATCTATGATCCGTTGAACTTCTTCCCTAACCCTATGGGGACTAACAGCAGTAGGATGATGTGATAAGATTTCAGAAGGATCCAAAAATAAAATAAAGTACCCGAAAATAAAACAAAATATGAAATCTCGTGGCATTGAAGTTTTAAAACTAATAGGTAGAAGATAAAACCGCTAACCAGATTAATTTTGGCTGCAGTAGAACGGAAAGGGATTCTTTTAGTACTGACTTTGACCAACAGTTCACGAAAAAAAAAGTTTAAGATTGGTTAATGTTCAAAAAAAATTTGGAAAAACTATTTTTAAACTCTTAACAGCCATTAAACTCAAAATCTTTCAACAGAGATCAATAACTACGCTCAGATATAACCCAATCGGAGAAAAATGATGTTTGTCATGCATAGATAATTAACAAGACATCACATTAAGTCTTATGTTTGAAAACAATAACAAAAACAGGCAAAAACTAAAATTCAGTAGAAAAGTGCGAGAAGAAAGTGTCGAAGACAATTAAACCAGAAGCTTTTCTCTGAGAACTTTCTCTGTGATCCACCGAACGTTCTCTCTAAGCCAATGGAATTACAAGAATATTTGGATAATGTGTATAATGTTTGAATAATGTGATAAGAGTTCAAAAGTAACCAATAATACAAAAATATCCAAAAAAATTTTAAAAAATTGAAATCTTGTGTCATTGAAGTCATATAACCAATAGTTAGAAGATAAAGCAGCTAACCAGATTAATTTAAGTTGAAGTAGAAAGCAAGTGGGTCCTGTCAATACTGACACTGACTTACAAATCACGAAAAAAGATTTGTGTTCTAAAAGTAAATTTTTCATAAAAATTTTATCTGTGATTCACTTAATATCTTCCTTAAGCCAATGTGAGCTGTCAATATTTGGATAATGTGATAACATTTCAAAAGTAACCAATAATACGATAATATCCAAAAATTTTTTTAAATTTTTTGAACTCTTGTGTCATTAAAGTCATATAACCAATAGTTAGATAAAACCGCTAACCAGATTAAATTTGTTTCAGTACGAAGGAAGAGGGTGCTGTCACCCCTGGACTGACTAACAGTTCACAATAATAAGTTTATGATTCTTTAGTGTTAAAAAAAAGCCCAAATTTTTTTTAAGTTTTAGCAGCCATTAGCTGTCCCCTCAAAGCACTAGATATGTTCACTTAATGCTCATTATGGAATACAATGCCCTGTTAGTCAATGAATCCATGCCATAGGACTCAAAAAAGTAGTAAAGTTTCAAAAAGAAAATCAGAATTTCATTTAAAATTACGAAAACTCAGAATCGAAACAAAAAAGAACATGAGCAATTCCTTGAAAACTATGTTTTTTGTTCATTGGGCTTCAGTTGACTGTAAAGGAGGTTTGTCATTAATAGAAGATCGATATAAAAAGTGACTTGTCTCTAGGTGACTTAAAAAAAGCAAAAAAAGAAAAGTTTTATTAAAAAAGAGCTCTGAAATAGAGTTCGATTTTTTTTTTTTGATAGTGAACTTCCCTATGAGTTCAGAACTAGGCTTTTTTATCACCTTTAGTATACTAGGAACACAAAATTGGACCATTTTCTGCCGTGAAATTTAATTTTGAAATACTATTTATTAAAAAAAATGTTTCAATTGGGAAAAAAATTACACTAAAAGTGAACAAATATCACGTGTTCACACAAAATTTCAATCCTCGATAACTCCTCGAAAAAAAACGAAATTCAAAAAAATCTTTTTAATTTTGAATTCTACGCTGAACCAGCTTTTTAATGATACTGCTCACATTTCTCTACGACGAATATATCGATCGGCCAAAATTGCCTGAAGAAAAAAAACCCATTTGAGTATATAGTTCATCCCCCCACAAGTGGGGTCGTAACAATAGAGGGGTTCTTAAATAATGATGTCTAACATTACTAATGAAATTCAGCAGACGATAGAGGGACACTTGCAAAACATAAATTGGGACAATATGAGGCTAAAGTCGTTTTAATAAAATGTTTCCTCGTTCTTTCTACGGGTCTTTACAAATCAGGGGTCTTTCTACGGGTCTTTACTGACTTACAAATCACGAAAAAAGATTTGTAAGTGTTCTAAAAGTAAATTTTTCATAAAAATTTTATCTGCTTTACTTATAAACTTCATTAATCCTTAATTAATTGTTAACTTATTTTTATTTTTATAATTTAATTTCTCTCATTTGATGTAGAAAGGAGGTTTTGTAAAATAATAATCAATAAAGGACAGTTCGAGATATATTGCAAATTATTTGAAAGCTGTTGTCAATTTTATTTTTAAACATGCCACTGCGATTATTCTGGAAACAAATACCCCGTCAAGTTAGTACACAGTGTCGTGCAACAATCAAGTCAGAAGTAAAACTTGAAAAAACATTGACTTTTGTCCTTATCGCAACCAAAACGAGTTGGTTGTTCCCGCAACTTAAAACTGATATAAAAACTTACCAAACTAAACTGTCTAGAACAATGTAATTGAACCTTATCTACATTCTCTTACATTTTATGGTTTACCCCTCGTTCAAAGAACAAAACCTTCTTTCCCCAAAACAATTTTGAGGACAAAAGTCTCCCCTGTTACTGGCAAAAGTCTCTTAGGACACAAAAGAGACACAGTAAGGACACAAAAGAGACACAGTAAAGACACAGAAGAGACACAGTAAAGACACCGAAAAGACACAGAAAAGACACCGAAAAGACACAGAAAAGTCACAGAAAAGAAAAGACAAGCAATTTTTTCAGCGACGAAGCCAAGATTGGGTTACAGACGTTACCCAGCAGACGATTTTTTTTTTGGAAATTGGGTTTCAGACGTCACCCCGACGAGAGGATCTGTTTTTTTTACTGGTTTCAGACGTCACCAGCAGAAGTCCGCCCGAGGTCTCAGACGTTACCTCTGATGTCCTGTTCCCCGGTTAGAGCCATCCAAAATCTCTACTTTTTTTTCGACAAAAAGCCTTCAAAAAATTGATTTTTGTCCCAAAAAAAAACTTTTTGTTACTATAACACCTCGATTGATAAACCTTGACTAGTAATATTATTTTCAAAGCGAGTAAAGGCAATTTTCTAACTTTGAAAGAAAATTATGCGAAAAAAACGCACAAAATTTAGAGAAATGTTCCTTAAATCAGAAAAATCGAAAAACATAAGTTAGTTTTCTGACTATATATCCATTTGAATTGCGGAAAAAACTATTAAACCACCCTTCGGAATTGGCTTTCGATCAAACAAAAAGCCACTTTTATCGATATATCATAACAGCATTATATAAAGTAGAAATGTCAGAAAAAATTTTTTGAATTCAGAAAATTCAAAAAACACAATTTAGTTTTCTGACTACATATCCGTTTGAATTGCGGAAAAAACTATTAAACCACTCTTTTGAATTGGTTTGTAATCAAGCAGAAAGCTATTTGCATCGATATATCCAATCAGTATTATACAAATGAGAAATGTCAGAAAAAATTTTTTGAATTCAGAAAATTCAAAAAACACAATTTGGTTTTCTGACTACATATCCATTTGAATTGCGGAAAAAACTATTAAACCACCCTTCGGAATTGGCTTTCGATCAAACAAAAAGCCACTTTTATTGATATATCATATCAGCATTATATAAAGTGGAAATGTCAGAAAAAATTTTTTGAATTCAGAAAAATCAAAAAGCACAATTTAGCTTTCTGACTACATATCCGTTTCAATTGCGGAATAAACCCTTAAACTACTCTCCTGAATTAGTTTGTAATCAAACAGAAAGCCATTTTCATCGATTTATCCAATCAGTATCATATAAATGAGAAATGTCAGAAAAAATTTTTTGAAATCAGAAAATTCAAAAAACACAAGCTAATTTTCTGACTACATATTCATTTGAATTGCCGAATAAACCACTAAACAAACCCCTACAACAAGTCATTGTCATTCGGTTTGATGGTTTCACCTGTATATGGAAGTAAATAGAAAGTCATTAGGCGCCACAGCAAATATCAAAACTTTCATTTGACGAAAATAACTAGCTTTTTATTTTTTTTGGAAAAAACTTCCAAAACGTGATTTTTTGCAGAAGTCCTCGGTCTCAGACGTTGTCGTCTGCGAAGTCCCTTTATCCCTATTGGTTTCAGACGTTACCATCAGCAGAAGAGGAGTTTTCGAAGAAAATTGGTTCCAGTAGTCACCAGAAAATTTGATGTCTCTTTTTTTTTCTACTTTCAATATTTTTGAAAAGCAGATCTCAGACGTTATCTGTGGGAGAAAGTTTTGAGAGTTTATTAGAGTCAATGCAATCTATAAATAACGAAAACAGAGTGAAAAACAGCAGACAAAGTCACACAGTTTTAAAGATAACGAAAAAGCTTTTGCAAAACCCGAAAAAAGACAATACACCAAAGAGTTCTAAAGATTTCCACAATATGATTCGTCTCTGCAAATTTCTAGCATTCAGTAGCCCTCCTGTAGCCCTTGTTGCCTAAACGCATCGCATTTTTACTAATTTCTTATCTTTAGCCGTCACAACAACAATAAACTCCTAGAAAAAGAACAGGTTTCAAAGTTATAAATTCGCAAAAACTGTGAGAGGTATTTATTAATCATAGTGTTTGGTTAGGGTTAGGGAGTTAAGACAAATTTTCTTGGGTAGTTTCATAAGCTTTCTGGTTGGTAATCTATTCCTATTTGAGGGAAACAGACGAGTGTTTTGAAGTTTTCAAGAAAAAGGAGTTTAATGTAACAATTATTTGAGTTCTGGTCTAATATTGGTTCAACTGCATAATTGTAGCAAAGCACAAGTTTCCTGTCAACTACAGTAGCCAGAGACACTAGTTAAAACAGTTAAAGCCAGCTATTTAACCAAAACTTGTGTTAATTCAACAAAAAACAAGCAATTATTTAAGTCTGTTGAACGAAAGTCGATTAAAGCGCGCGAACGTTCGGAAAAGCTTTTAAGTTTTTTTTAGCGCAAAAGGCAAGATTTAGCACACAAAACACATTCTAGGACATCACTTTTTGAGAAAATTTGCGTCGCCGGTCTTTTGAACAAGAAAAAACTAGGATCATTAGCATTCAAACCTTAGACAATTTTTTTTTTTACATCAAAAATTTGCGTCGCTCCGGTTCTAAGCCGTTTTTCACCTTCAGTAACGAGCTTCTTCACCTACATCATCAACAATCAGCTACAACAAAGCAGCAGCCACCAATATGTCAAAGCAGAACAGCGCTGAATGTCAGTTTGCCATCAATATGTTCAAAGCGACAGAAATGTCAATGAAGAAACTGCTCGATCTCCTTGAGAAAACTGTGGAGCAGAAAAAGAGTTTCCGGTCATTGTCTTTGATGATCAACAAAATCAAAGGCCAGGAAACAGAGCTCAAGAAACTCTCAGAGGAAGTGATGAGACAGCAGCCACATCAGAGTACTGCATCATCAATATTGAATAGGCAAACGACACTAATAACTCGCCTCAATGAACTGGAACTGCAAGTTGATCTGTTGGACGACGATGGCCAGCTCAGTCAGTCTTCTAGTCGCATTAGAGATGATGTCAGCATGATCTCCAGCAGAAGAAACCTGTCTCGGCAATCAACAACTGCGCCCAGTGACGACAAGGAACGAATCCAGCATCAGCGCGACATAGAAGGAAAGCAGACCAGCAGTAACATCTTCAATCAGCCGCCTCCATTACCACCACGGCCAAGACAACCATCACTGTTTCTGCAAACATCTAATGAACCAGGACTTCAAATTCAACATGTGCTTGAAGCCCATCAAAGAAATCCTAAAAAGGAAGTTCATGAAAGTCTTCTAAAATCCAAAACTAAACTTGGAAACGAATTAAACGTTCCGAATCCTTTTCCCTGCTTTGACAAAGATATCAGCCAAAAATTCACATCTCCAACAAGATCAGGGAAACTTGAAATTGCCTCCAACCTGGTAAATAGAGATGTCTGCGATATTGAAACAGCTCAAATCAACTTGAGTGACAACTTTGACACGTCGCAGAACCTTTTGCCTCCAATCCAAAATTTGAACCTTTCAGGTAATCACTCACTTTCAAACCCCTTCATTTTGGCAGATCCAACTATTCAATTACAAGCAGATGGTCTTTTTGACCAAAACTCGGCATTGGAGAAAACCCTTAATTTAAAGTTGCCAAAGCGAAGAAACAATCAGGATTCATATGCCAACAGAAATCCTCAATATCATAATTTTCCCAATCTACAACAGAATGTTGGACCTTCTGAGGTTCAAATAGGAACAAATGGATACCTCGATAGTCAAGTGTTGAACTGTGATCTGCAAAAACTCCCCTGCTTACCCACAGTGGCAAACAGAACCTCACATCTTCCAAGTACAACTGATAAAATAGTGGCAGAAAACAATTGCCTACAATCCAATCAATATATTAATCCTATAACTGGGGTACATTCCGCAAGTGTTCCTCCAATTACCGTACAACTGATGGAACAACAGCATCAAAATACCGTCTTAAATCCTGCAGCTCCTAATTTTCTGCCAAACCAGGTAGCTCCACAATCAAACGGAATTGCGGCTCCTCTGCAATTTCCACAACCTGTTAACAGTCAACACGGTTTTACCAGCACTTTCCCAGTTAACCAAAATGTGACACAACCCAGTCAGTTGTGTAACAACCAGTTTGTTCCTGACTCTCAAGTTCCATCGAACTGTCAAGCTCCATTAACTTCCACGATCCATGCCCCAATGTGCATTAATCAACACTCAAATCCTGCTGGACAAAATCAGTTGAGCCAGCCTTTAATTAACCAGAGTTTACTGCCCACTGTCAATCAACACATAAGCTCAGCATACTCGAACCCTAATGTAACACAGGAAAAAGGAAATGTTGATTTCAAGCATTCAATCAAATTGCCACCTTTGAAACTTCAGAATTTCAATGGTGATCCTATCCACTTTCACGAGTGGATCAATAATTTCAACACGATGATTCACAACAACCCTTCCATTACAGACACTCATCGTATAACTTACTTACAGAATTCTGTGAGTGGGAAAGCAAAAGACTTGATTCATGCTTACTCCTGCGATCCATCCTATTATCAGACAGCACTGAATGAACTAATCCGACATTTCGGTGATCGTACTATAGTTGTTAATGCGTTCATTAACCAGCTTGAAAACTGGCAAATGAACTTCCAAAACAAGCAAAGCTTCATTGCCTTTTCCTCATTTTTGAAAAGACTTGTGCAAGCCTTCCAATACCTTGGCTTTACAGCAGACCTCCAGTCTACAACACTCATTAAGAAAGCCAAAGAGAAAACGCCACATCATTTGGTTCTGAAATGGACAGAACATTGTCTCACCGAGCTCAACTCAGACCCAACTCTTGTGGATTTTCAACAGTGGTTGGGGCTCCAAGCTCAAATCTACGACAAAGTGAGTCGAGAAAGCAATCAAAGAACCATCAGTTCTCAAGCCTCAAAGTTTGTCAACTCGAACAACCCGCAAACCAAGCAATACAATGGCAATCTCTCAGTGTCAGTCAACAACGCATCAGCGGAAAACAGTAGAAAACAATGGAACTTTGGGCCTCAGCAAAAGCAACCGTCAATTTCACAAAACGTTCCGAACAAAACCTTTAGCACAAAACGATCTTGTGAGAAGTGCAAACAAGAACACAGCATTGCCACATGCCCTGAGTATCAATTGTGCTCACCAAGTGATCGATACAACCTTGTCAGCCAAAATAATTTGTGTACAAACTGCTTGAGCAACAAACACCACAAACAATCGTGCCCATCGCAAAAACGATGTCAGGTTTGCAGTGGATTCCACCACACAACCCTTCATGATCCCGCCAAGCAAATCAAACGCCCTACAGCAGCTTTTTCTACTGAAGTTTTTTCTGGTAACAATCCAACAGCTTCGTCTAGTAGCAAAGCTTCAAGTCAAACTCCAAATACATCTTCTCAACAGAAAAGTCAAACAAACAAAGCCCCCAACAGCCGTTATGGCCAAACTTTCAACAACCAAAGCCAGCAAAACGTGCAACGACGTAATTTAAACGGCAATGCAATTAACCAATCGTTCAGCATTAACCAATGCTCAGAAACACCGAAGAATTGGTATGAGCAATTGCAGCTTATTCCAGTTTCATTCCTCAAGGGGAATAAAGCCTTCGATACCTACGCCCTCATAGACCCCGGTAGCCAATTCAGTTTTGTATTGGACGCCATAGCTGAATTTCTTGAGCTTCCCCGTGAAACACAACAGTCAGTACCACTACAATTTCTCAATACAGAGAACAGCATGTCCCTCTCAAAAATTGTTGAGCCAGTCACAATAACTCCATATAAGTCAACTGAAATATCGTTTGAACTCTCTCGAACGTTCAGCACCCCGTCTCTGAACGTCGCAGCTGCAAAAACTTTTGAACTTAATCAAATTTGTGATGCCTTCAACAGTTTGCGCCACATACATTTCCCAAATATTGCCGATGGCAAAATCGGCGCCCTCCTCGGTGTTAACGCATTCGCATTCACCTACCCTACACATGTTATACCTGGCAATCAAAATCAACCGTTTGGTGTGAAAACTAAACTTGGTTGGACCCTCGCTGGTGAATATGAGAATTGTATCTCAGCCACCACTCAACAGCCCGCAACTCAGCAGAAGAAATTTATTTTCCATGTGTCAAGAAACAGATCAGATGAACCCGGACTTGACGAACTTGTTCAACAGTTCTGGAGTATTGAAGCTGATGGCATTCAGAAGGACCGTGAACAAGTTTACACAAAGCAAGAAGAACAGTTTCTTGATATTTTGAAGAACTCCATCAATCACAATGGTGAGAGATATGAAATCAAACTGCCTTGGAAATCAGAAATAAATTTGGAAAACAACTTCTATTCTGCACTGAACCAAGTCAAAAGCCTTAATACACGCCTTCAACGTAAACCTTTGTTGCAGGACAAATACAATGAGACTCTCTTGACAGACCTCGAGAAAAACTATGTCAAACCGGTGGAAATGCAAGATCCTCAACCAGACAGAATTTGGTACCTGCCACACCATCCTGTGGAAAATATCAATAAGCCCGGAAAAGTCCGCCGAGTTGCAAATGCCGCTTCAAAATTCCGCGGCCAATCGCTTAATTCAAACCTTCTTACAGGACCAGATCTCCTTAATAACCTTTTAGGTGTCCTGATGAGATTTCGAGAACATCCCGTTGCAGTTCTTGCGGACATCGAAGGCATGTTTATGCAAATCGCCATCCATCAGATTGATCAATCTGCTCTTCGATTTCTTTGGTTAGCAGACAATCAGATACAACAGTACCAATTTACCAGACTCATCTTTGGAGCAAATTGCTCACCTTCGTAACCATTGTGCCAAAGAAAACAGTCAACAATTCCCAGAAGCCCTCAAAGCCGTCAGAAAGCACTTTTACATGGATGACTACATCCAATCACATGCAACAGAACAAGACGCTTGTAAGGCAGTTTTTCAAACAAAAAATTGTCTGCAAACAGGTGGGTTTCGACTCACAAAATTTGTTTCAAACAGCTCTCTAATTCTAAACCAAATCCCTCCAGAAGACAAAGAGAACAAGACAGATATTGTTAGAGTTCTTGGTGTTAAATGGAATCTTGAGAAAGACTGCTTTTTTATGAAACCTCTCACTGATTTCCCAAAAGATGCCTCAGCATACACTCAACGTAAGATCTTTAGTCTTGTCTCCTCGATCTTCGACCCAATAGGAATAATGTCGCCATCAACGATCCGTTTCAAAATAGTTCTTCAAGAACTGTGGAAACTTGGGAAAAAATGGGACGATCAAATTGCCCCTCAAGTAGTTAAACCACTTCAAAAGAATTTGGATTTATACTTTTCTTCCCCAGAAGTGACATTGAACAGAACTCTGAATAAGAGTTGCCATTCACCAGAAAGTGAAAATGAAATCCATATATTTGTCGACGCCTCAGCTGTAGCAGTTGCAGCCGTTGCATACTTGAAAACAGTTCCTAACTCAGCCACTGATGTTGAAACTTGTTACCTAATAGGTAAATGCAAAGTTGCCCCAATTAAACAAATCAGCATACCCAAATTAGAGTTGGAAGCCGCAGTCATCGGAGTGCGCCTTCTTTCAACCATCATGAAAGAGTCATCATTTCACATTACTCGCTCTACACTCTGGACAGATAGTCAAGTAGTACTTGACTGGTTATCGACAACCAAGAAGCAACCTGTTTTTGTTGCGAATCGCCTCAAAGAAATCCTTGCATCAACTGATGCTTACCAATGGAAACACGTTGCCACCAAAGAAAATCCAGCTGACCACGGGACCCGTGGTCTCAACCCAGACGAAATTAAAGCCAAGTGGCTAACAGCGCCAGCATTTCTTTCCACAAGACAGCTCAGCGCTGCTGAAAACTCTTCAAAGCATGTGTTAGCAACGCATGAAATTTCACGCAATTTGTCGGAGCAAATAATCGACCCGACACGGTTCTCAACTTGGAACAAGTTGCTCCTGACTTTAGCAACAGTCTTCAATTTGCTCTTTCGGATCAAAAAGCAAAGGCCTAAAGATCACCAGTATATAACAGAAGACGTCATTCTTGCAAGAAATCAGCTGATCAAAATTTCGCAGCAAAATTTCTTCTTCTCAACAATCCAAGCCCTGAAACGTGGTTCCAGGATAGATTCAAAGTGCAAAATCCGTTCGCTCAACCCAATGTTGGACAACAATGGAATCCTTCGGTCATGCGGAAGACTGCAATTTGCGCCAGATAACCTCGAAGTTGAGAAATTTCCGATTATACTGCACGCAAAGGACAAGATAGCGAGACTCTATATAGAGCATGCACATAACATTTGCGTTCACCAAGGAACAGAGCCAGTGAAAGCTTTTGTGCAGCAAAGATACCACATCATTGGACTCAGAAAAACACTTTTGAGTATAAAGTACAGATGTTTTCTCTGCAGACGATTTGCCGCTCAAAACATTCAACCCGTCATGGCTCCCCTCCCTGCCTGCCGTTTCCCGACAGACTCTACCCAGTATCCTTTCGCGAACAGCGGAGTCGACTTTTTTGGACCCTTTTATATAGAGGATGCCAAAGGACAGATTGAAAAACACTACGGCCTCATCTTCACTTGCCTGGTTACTAGGTGTGTCCATCTAGAAGCTTGTCCCGATCTCAACACTGACACTTTTTTAAACGCCTATCGACGTTTTGTAAGCCGCAGATGCCAGCCAACAACAATGCTCAGCGACAATGGCAAGACATTTATTGGTGCATCTGAGGAACTGAAAAGATCTGTGAAACGTCTCGACAACGACAAAATCTACAAAGCAATGGCAGCAACGAACACAACCTGGAAGTTCAATCCTCCCTATGGACCTCATTTTGGCGGTATTTGGGAGCGCTTGATCCAGACCGCGAAACGCACTCTATTGATCATTCTAGGCTCCAGAAGGCTGTCGCTTGATGTGTTCAGGACAATTTTGGTCGAGACTGAAGCTATATTGAACTCCAGACCACTAACGATTGTCGCTGACCTTCCAGAAAATGAAATGCCTCTCACGCCAAACCATTTTCTGATCAACAGACCGTTCAACTCTCTCCCACCAGGAAAGTTCGACAGCCAAGAACCCGCCAGTTTCAAGTCTTGGAAGAATGTGCAGCAAATGGTCAACCATTTCTGGAAACGACTCGTCAAGGAGTATCTTCCGACACTGTTAAAGAGGTCCAAATGGAGCGATAGTGACCAAACACCACTCAGAGTCAACGACATCGTTTGGATTCTGAAAGATATGACTCCACGTGGAATTTGGCCCCTTGGACGTGTTCTTGAAGTCTATCCTGGACGAGATGGACAACACCGTGTGGTGAAGGTGAAAACGGCTTACGGCACGTACGTTCGTCCGGTCTCCGCCCTCGCACGTGCTTTGGCTGATTAGCCTATTTTTTCTTGACCTTTTTTCGAAACGGTTTTCTAGGCAACTTGGGTTACACCCTCTTCGACGATCTGGTCAAACGTCTGTGATGTGTTAGTTGGCCTCCTCTTTCCCCTGGAGCATGTCGTGCAACAATCAAGTCAGAAGTAAAACTTGAAAAAACATTGACTTTTGTCCTTATCGCAACCAAAACGAGTTGGTTGTTCCCGCAACTTAAAACTGATATAAAAACTTACCAAACTAAACTGTCTAGAACAATGTAATTGAACCTTATCTACATTCTCTTACACACAGATTCTCGTCAACAATCCCATGAATTAGAGTTTGATTTTTTAAACCCAATTGAGATGAACAAAAAGACAACAAATCTGTTTTTTACAGCTTCTAGAAGCAGCTTCTAATAGGGCGATGTCTAAGCTAACTGCAGAAAATGAGGAAATGCTCAAACAATTGCATAATGTTTTGCGGGTGAAACTGAGGCTTAATTTGTCTTCATAAAATTTGACTTTTTTAATACTCTATATTTCATAAATTCTGAATTAGTTAATTGTAATTATAAAACTATTTTGTCTTCATTTTATTTTTTCATGTGAAGAGAGTAGGTCTTGTTTTAAAATCGGCAGGAAAGGACGGTTCGAAATTGATTACAAATTATTTGAAAGCCGTCAAGTTTCTCTTGAAAACAGTCCACTATAATCATTCTGGAAACAAACAGACAGTCGAGTTAGTTTACAGCTAATCGTCAACAAACCCATGAAGTAGGATTCGACTTTTTAAAATTAATTGAGATTAAAAGTGCGGTGTAGGGTTAAGTTGGGTAGGGTTAAGTTTTAATTGGTTAAATTATTTACATTTTTTATTATTTAAGTGTTGGAATATTAAGTGCAAATACAAATCGCCGATCCTTAAGCATACATATGCATACGCACCGCTTTTGCACATACTCTTCAAAGCAGTCAAAAATAGCTCCCAAGAATTAATTTACATTCCCAGTCAAAGATACGTCCGGGAATCTTGACAAGCTCAAAGCAACTCACAATCAAGTTTACCTGCGGTCAAATATTTACGCATTTGAATTGGGTTTAATTCATGCAAATCCCCGAACTTAAACTTGCCGTGAATACTGATTTCAGCAAAAAGTACCATTGACGCAAACGAATTGCAAATGTCACGCTAGACAAGAAAAAACATCAAGAATGACGTAAATCGTACTGGTCTGTTGAGATCAATCAAAGCTAATGGAAACCTGCTTGAAAAAGGTGACAAGACACTTTCAATGATAGAAATTTAGTAGTAGAGCACAGTTTGTATTGAATTTAAGTGAGCTGAGATACAAATCAACCGTTGAAAATAAAATGGTTACGCCGACAGCGTCAAAAACACAGCTATGTTTACGTGTTTAGCTTACGCTAAGGGTAGCCAGCAGAGTAAGAGGCACAGTGATAAATAACAATCTATTTTGAGATAAAAATTTCGAAGAATTTATGACCAAAAACTGAACATAGCTGGCAGATTGCCAGAAAATAGCCGCAATAGATTCGTAGATCTGCAGTCTCAAAAAAACAGCAAAAAAGACAGACCAAAAAAATTCGTCTTTGCTGCCTCTAAGTTTTTGCAGCCTCTATTAGCTGCTCTTAAATAACCTTCATTTAGAGTGACACACAACCATTAGACCTTATCTCTTTGAATTAAAGTAAATAAAAGTCAATTTCAAAGTGAGGAAGTCATTTTTGGGAGTGAGGTAAGTCAAGTATGACCATAAATTTAATCACGCGAATGAACAAAAAATTCGCTCCACTAAGAGCGAAAAATGACGTCACACATTCACTTCAGTTGAAATTGCATGAAAGAATGAACAAAAAGCAGATTTGAAGTGGTTGTGACGTCATATGGTCATAACAAAAATCGCGACGACGAAATAAAAAAACATAGAAGGACAAGTCCTGACGTACAATTCAAAGAACTTTCAATCACTAAAGAGAAAACTAGACATAGAATAGACTATGAATGGATTGGGAAAACCATTTAGAAAAAAAATCCGACCCAAAAAATCGAAAAAACAGTAAAAGTCAGTGAAATAGCCGCATGTGAACAAAAAACAATAGCGAGAAAGCGAATTTTTGTTCAAACACTTTTCTCACTCTACCTTAAAATTAGAGCGCAAAAAATTTACGCCGCAAAACCACTCGCTTTTTCGCTCCACTTCCTGTTTCGGCGTGACCAAAATCACTACTCCAATTTGACTTCAAAAGTCATGAAAATGTGTGAACAGATCTTAAAAAAAAGACAGCGCCCCAATACAATTCAAATTCTTTGAACTGTAAAAACCAAGAGAACGCCAATAATAGCCCCAGCTATCGCTATGCGGCTATTAAAAATGAAACTGAATACAGCAGTCAAATTGCTTAAAAATATGCACATGAATAAAAACCTGCTTCAGAAAACAATGTGCGGTAATGTGCGTTTGCATAGAATTTTCCGACCCCGTTGATCAGCATTTTCCACTTAATTTTATAGCAATGCAGATGAGAAAGGAAACTTTCAAAATTCACATACTGTTCGAAAACAATGCTTTAGAGTGAAAAATCATTGCAACCTCAAATCAAAATAAAAATTTAATAAGCCTGATTAATAAGCCTCAATTTTGCAGTCCTTAAAACCACTAACTATTCGAAAAAAGACTATGTTTTCGCATGGGCTTCAAATGAACACCAATGGGACTTAATGATTACCGGAAAATAGCCGCGATAGATGCTTGGGGCCTTCCATGAATTAAAACAACTAAAGAGATTAGATAGACAGATCAGATCGACCACCAGTCCTTTAATAGACCACTAGACTTTTTGGGTAAGCTTTGGACTGTCATTTTTATGAGACACATAAGCTCTATAAGAAGAAAACCCTAACAGGGCTTTTCAGAAATAGGATCTTCCGTTTGTGCCCCTTCAGCTTAGTGGGCGCATATTAATTGCACCACTCAGATGCACTGGGGGGCGCATTACGTACTGAGGGCACAAACGGAGAAGATCCCAAAATTAATATTGAAAATCAAAAACTCAAGACTCTAATAATCAAGAATTAGGGCATATATGTTTGGCACTACTTAGATGCACACTATTGACCTTTAACAAGTAAATGTTTATAAAATTTAAAGTTCCATAAGTGAGTTCAGAAGTCATTTTTTGAGTGAGGTAAGTCATTGAAAAAGTCAATTCCAAGAAGTCAGGGTAAGACGAAACAAAAATCTGTTAGACGAAGTAAAAAAATTTAGGAGCGCTATAATAGCCGCCGGAAATTGAGGACGCGGCTATTAAAAACTTTGAATATCTTCGAAAAAAAAACAAATGCGAAGTAAAAAAAACCGTTAGCTATCACCCAACGGCACTAAAACAGTTCCACCAAATGGGTTCACTCAAACCTACAAGGGAAGCTGAAAAGACATGTTAATTTTCAGAGTCATTTATTAGACTTCAAAATAACAAAATAACAACAGATACAGACAAAAGCCTAAAATATTGAGAAAGCAAGGTCCCAGTCATCAAAACCAAAAACCATTCCAAGAAAAATTGAATTATGTAATTTCAACTGAGCCTCCCCTCCTACGCCAATGGGACCTGTCATAATGACACCAAAACAGATATAAACAAATATGAAAAGTCAGAAGACATAAAAACAACTAGTTAAAAAACCAAAAGTAAAACTAAATTAGATTAGTAATCAATTTAAACCAAACAAAATAATTCGTTAATTAATGAAGACGAAAAAACGATTAATTAATGTTTCATAAGAAAGAGGACGGGAACTTTCATTAGCCACAATGAATATTTGAGCAATTGAAAAGTTAGCCACAATATTTTCCGACAAAACATAATATTCAAAGTCATAAGAGCTTTTAGGTTTCATATAAAAGCATTGATTAGGCTGACGTACACTTTTTTATGAAAATAATCGTATCTTTGAAAAATGAGACGAAGTCATAGGGCTACAATAGAGCACGAAAAGCAGGCAAAACTCAGGAATTTACGAAAGGAAAGATTTACGAAAACATCGTCGAAGCTATTGAACGAAAACATCGTCGAAGCCATTAAAACCCATCAGCTTTTCTCTGAAAACATAATATATGTTCATTTGACCTCACTTGAACGTAAAAGAGATCTGTCATTCGTGGATTCTTGATGAGAAAACTGACTTGTCTGAAAGTGATATGAAAAAAAAACTGTGCCAACACAATTCGATTCCTTTCCGGTGCAAAAATCCACGATAAAACCAAAAATCGTTGCTATCGGTGACCTTCTGTTAAAAACATTTCATCGTTCCAAGTCTTCGCGCAGAGCAGATTTAAAAAAAAACTTAAAAATGACGATAGATGCACAAAATTTAGTCAAATGATTTCAAAAATATTAAATCTCGATTACAGCCGGCAGACTACCAAATATAGCAGCTGTTGACCGCATTGCCCGACGTTGTGATTGAAAAAAAAACAAACCTATTTTTTTAAAAAACAAAAAACGGTCTAATTTGGTACGCAGTTTCATTAGATTCGGTGAACAAGAATTCAGCCTCTATATTCGAGGACAGCAAGCTTTATATTAATACCAATTATAATCCGAGGAACTTTGATTTAATGCGCCAAGTCGTCAAATAATAAGTCTAAGTGAACGAGCATTATTGGTTTATCCCGTTTCTTTTGATTTCATTTAAAACGTTGACCGTTTTTGAGTATTTCGCTGCGTTAACTCTTATATTCTATACAATTGAAATAGAGAGACGTAAGCTCTAACGTGAAAGTGGTACCTTAGTAAAGCAAGCAGTTAAAACGAACTATAAAACATAGCAGATAAGTCCTGAAACAATTCAACGAAATTTCACTGATTAAACAAAAAACTAGACCTAGATTGGAGCATGAATGGATTGGAAAAAAAAACAAATGAAAATATAACCGACTAACGTCAGAAGAATTGCTCTCCAACGACTAGTGAGAGCTCTAATCTATTGAAACCTCTTTCAGTCGAGGGTGAGGGGAGTTATAAAATCACTAAGGGGGGCTTCAAATGACGTAATTATAGATTATTATATACCAATTAAACCACTAATAGAATTTGAAGTAAAAAAACTCCATATTCCAATTTTGGGGTAGTCTTCATTTGACTTTTAGTAGTGAACTGCCGCCACTTGAGTTCAGCTTTGGACACTTGAGAGAGAATGAGAGAGAAATTTAGATGAAGCAAAACCAAAAAAACAAGGGCAAGAAGTCATTCGAAAAGTTAAATCAGTCAGGCAAAAATTTTGCATAAAAAAACCAACTTCGTACGAGCACTCAAATATAAAAACCAAAAACCCACAAATGTTGGAAGAACTGCTCTTGAACGACAGGCGAGGCAATTTAATTCAAGGTCTGTAGCCTAAATCAATTTTTCTTTATGGGTGCAAAAAAAACCTTGCCCCCAACGGGATTCGAACGTTGCTGCAACCAATTATATATTAGCAACAAGCTTTACTTCGAAGTGCGAACAATAGAGATCACTCAAAAAATATGAACGAAAGCGTAAAAAAGTCACATGAGAAGTCAAAGAATGTTCTAGAAGAAAAACGCAAAATTGTCAAGCAAAAAATTTGCACAAAAAAAGACCAACACGTTTACAATAATTGCTATGAATTTTGTTCAAGAGCAATTAAAAACAATGAAAATCAAAGTCAAATTCACGCATGTGAACAAAACCATTAGCGAGAAAGCAACTTTTTGCTCAAACACATCTCACTGAAAATTCGAGTGCAAAAATTTTACGCTTTATCGCTCCAATTCCTGTTTCGTCGTGACCAAAATCATCGCTTCAATTTGACTTCAAAAATCATAAAACTGTGTGAACAGATCTTTTAAAAAAGACAGCACCCCCATTACAATTCAGATTCTTTGATATTTTAAAAAATTAGAGCGGCTAACAACTCCTATAAAACACGAACGTTAAAAAATCACTTCAATTCGGGCTTGACGGACAACTTTCAACGATCAATGCAGCGATCGGCCAAAATTGACTGAACAGAAACCCAGTTGAGCATATAGTTCCTCCCCCGCTCATTAAAGTAGGGTTGGAACAACAATGCCTCCAATGGACAAGAGCCAATTGACAAAAAGTACAGAGAAAAGAATTCGAAGCGCTACTACCCATAAAATTTTGTCGTCAGCAGACAAATGAACCCCGCATCTCTGAAATGATTCGCCCATATCAAATACGCCTTATCTAACAGGATACTCAAACGACATAATTACAAAATGATTCCATTACTCCTCCAAAAAAGTATTTGCAAAGATGATTCAGGATTAAACAATGCCGACAGATGAACAAATAACGACGAACTATTACAGTTAAAAATATGCCCAACATATGAACAAAATCAGAATATTGAAAAGGACTGACGATGTTTTCTAAACAAGTGCCCACGAAAGCTCAAATAATACCAGCAATGTGTTCGATTTGATTTTCATGGTTTACCCTACTGCTTTGGAGGACAATTAAAACATACCCGGCAGATTGCCGGAAAATAGCCACCGTTCATTCCAATAAGCATGATTGGGATTGAAAGAATAGATATTGGAAAAAAAAACATTTTTTAAGTCCGATTTATTTTGATGGCATTTCGTAGTTGAACATACTTCTGTTTCTTAGAGAGAGCCTACAGGGGCTACTATCAATACCAATAAGCATTAGAGAGAGGTAACTAATACTTATAGGAACGACGTTGAAATAGCGGGCATCTAAAATTGGGCTTTATGGGTTTATCCCGTTTCTATTTCTGACTTCAATTCTTATACTGACTCTGTTCATTTTGAATTGCTTTGCTGAGCAACTGATGTTCAAAATCACTTTTAGCAGAATGAGAGACGAGATAAACTAGCCTAGAGAAATCAAAAAGACTTCACGCAAAATGTTGAAAAAGCAGCAAAATGAGGTAAAGGAAACATTTTTTTGTTCGACGAAGTAAAAAAACATAGCAGGACAAGTCCTGACGTACAATTCAAAGAATTTTCATTGACTAAACAGAAAAACTAGACCTAGAACGGACTATGAATGAATTCAGAAAACCATTTTTAAAAAATCAGATCAAAAAATAAGAAAACAAAAAACGATGTCAAAATGCCGCATGTGAACAAAAGAACCACTAGCGAGAAATGAAAATTTAATTCAAACAAAAAACTAGGCCTAGAATGAGCAGTGAATGGATGGGGAAAACCATTTAGAAAAAAATCCGATCCAAAAAATCGAAAAAAAAAACAGTAAAAATCAGTGAAATTGCCGCATGTGAACAAAAAACCACTACCGAGAAACCGAATTTTTGTTCAAACACCATTTTCGTACTCTACTTTAAAATTAGAGCAAAAAAACTGCACGCCGCAAAACCACTCGCTTCTTCGCTCCATTTCCAGTTTCGGCGTGACCAAAATCACTACTCCAAGTTGACTTCAAAAATCATGAAAATGTGTGAACAGATCTTAAAAAAAAAGACAGCGCCCCAATACAATTCAAATTCTTTGAATTGTAAAAATAGGAGCGCTATAATAGCCGGCTGAGAAGATGAGGGCGGCTATTAAAAACAAAACTCTAGAACCAATACCAATAGTACCAAAAGTAGGCACAAGACAAAAACCTGTTGAAATTTTTTAAAGGAAGCGTTACAATAGCATACAGAATCGTTAACGTATCTTTTAAGGACCAAAAATTTTCATATATCCCAAAAAAATTTTAAGGAATAATTTAACTCAATTACAGCTTCACCGATCTCCAGCGCTTTCACTGTTTTGACTATCGCAGGTTGGAACAACATTTGAAACAGCATCATGCCCGAAATACCAGACAGTTACAATTTTTTAGTAAAAAATGCTTCCAAGGAGTGGGCGGGGAGAGACGAAAAGTCTAATCCTCAGAAAAAAACTATCAGACGAAAAAACAGTAGTACGAGAAATCTCATAAAAAGACCAGCAGGACTAATGTAATAGCTAGAAACTTTGTTTCAGAGCAATTAATACAGGATTATGGGCGTTGATTAAAATTCACTGCATTAATTTCACTTTTGTAATTATCCCCGGCCAAAATTAACTACAAACAGAGTCAATAACAATTTTGAGCGGCTGCATTAATGATTACACAGAAGTCATTGTCATAGCTGAAAGACCAAACATAAACCGACTAACGTCGGACAAAATGCTCTCGAACGACAGACGGGGTAATTTAATTCAGAGGGGCTGTAGTCTAAATAAATTTTTATGGGTTCAAAAAAATCCCTCCAGTGAGGGGCTCGAACCCACAACCTAGGTCGTAAAACCGACTAATGCATAACAATAATGCATTAACCATCGACTGATGTATTAACCATAAGCCCATCAGGGCCTTGTAAATCACGCAGAAATCAAGAAGTCAAGCGTGAAAAAGGCAGTCCAGAAGTTAAATCGATAAAATCGGAAACACGGTCAAGCAAACATATTGTATAAAACAAGACACAAATATTGACAATAATTGCTTCCAACTTCATTCGAGAGCAATTAATCAAACTCAATTGACACTACCGAAAACCGCAGAGGCCCGAAAAGATCAACAGAACCCAGATATTTGCTATTATTTTGATGAAGACTCATCACAATTTACACCATTTTAAAAAAAAATATTTCAATATGCCTCGAGTTTACTCACATGCATTCCGTAGACCTCGTATTCCGAGTACTGGTTTACAAAGCACTGTGAAAGGTCAGTGAACTTCTGTGCAGTCTCCTTTTTGAACCATTCTCGCTGATTGCCTTCTAAATCGTAGGTGCGACCTTGAGTGTCAAAGCCATGGGTCAACTCGTGTCCCACTACCACGCCTATACCACCGTAATTGAAAGACATTGGGTACTCTTCAGAGTAGAACGGTTTCTGTAGAATGCCCGCTGGAAAAGCTGAAAACACAGATTAACCACTAACACGTAATTAAATTTCATTTCCGATAAGTTTAAATGATTCGTCTGAATTCAATTTTTGTACTGTCTAAGCAGGTGAAACTACAAGGTGGTAGGACTTAATCAGCACTTAACATTTCAAACCAGACTCCCTGCACCTCAGGTGCCGCTAAAACAATACTCTTGCGTATCTCTAAGACCGCACTCTCGTTCTTACTTTTTCATTTCTAACACGCTCAATACTTGTTTTTTAATTTCTTGCCCCTGATTGTGAAAATTGTTTAAATTTCGTCAGTTTAAAATCACATTTTCGTTAATACACTGCTGCAACCTCATTTCGCAATGATAGGATTCATTTTTCTTCACACTGTAAAAGACTAACGAACTTTTTAGCTTAATATTACTTCTAACGCTACCGAGATTTACGGCAACTAAAATCACTTACTGAATGAGTTCTTGGCCGGAACATAGTACGCGTTGATCTGCTGCGGCGTCATTTCCCATCTAAATGATCAAATTATCATCTCAACAAAAAGGTCAACAATAGTATATCAATTTAAATGGGTTCGGGAATACTTACTCTGCCTTATCTACTGGTTTCCGTAGCTTAAGCAGGTCCTGTTTGGATGAGAAATATCCAAGTTGAAGTTGGTTCTCGTAATATGTATCCTCGTGGAAAGACACCTGAAACATCATCCTATTCCAACTAAAATCGGGTGAATTGCTCGAGCGCCTTGGTTACGGCTACAACGATGTACAGGGAGTGAGGAATGGGGGGTGAACTGTGGCGGGAGGGGTTGAATGGGTGGGGGTTGAATTTGGGAGGGGATTCACTTTCTAAGAACCGCCCTTCACAGAGTTTCGTTGAATCCCACACTTAGGAGTTCAGTAAGCTGAAAAGCTCTATGAGAACTTATACTGCCTTCGGGCACGATTTGTTTATCCAGATTTTGAGGATGAAAAGCCAAAAACCAGTCAAGCCAAAAATCGCATAAAAAGGCCACAGGACTAATATAACTGCTAAAAACTTCGTTTGAGAGCAATTAAAAACAGCACGAGGCACTTGCAACTCATTTGCACGAGGCACTTAACCTAAATCAACGTAGGTAAATGAGTTCATCTGCTTAAATATCAAAACTCAGGCCTGGAAAAAGCCTCAAAAACGAAATGGCTCACCAAAAAACCGCGCATAGAAAGACCGACGACAGTACCGAAAAAGCTGAACTTTTCGAGGGCAATTTGACAAATCGAACACTTCGACTAAACGAGAGCAAAACAAAACACACGCATTAAAGGGACATTCAGCTAAGGTCAGCAACTTTTATAAATTGGTGGCAAAATAATGCCTTAGCTGACCTGTGAGGCGAGGCCGTTTGATAACAAAAAAAATCCCAACATAAAAAGTGTTAAAAGCTCGTAGAACGAAAAAATAGCTTCTTTAACTGTCAAATTCGTTTGAGGGTATGCAAAAGAGTTAGTTGTCTTTGCTAAATTTTGGTGCTAACCCCGGATAGAAGTTCTCCAACATATGTGTCGTTCAAGAGCTGATCCGGATATGCCAGGAAGTCATGCATGGCTTGCGCTTTCTTCACAGCGTACGCTCTCGTAGCTGGATCAAGCCATCCCAGTCCATCCAGACTGGTGACGAATGACTCCCGGATACTCTTGATCATGTCTCGCACCTTCTGCTTACTGCCCGGGTTGAAGTAGTCTCTAATGAAGGCAGCCCCAATCACATTGCCTACTATGCTGTGCGCGTTTATCAGATTGACACATTGTCTGAAACAAATGACGCAGCTCTGTTAGCATACAGAACAAACGTACGTGAATTCTAGAGCTAAGGCTGGCTTCATTTTTTTCTCAAAAAAAAAACAAACTGAGTGACAATAATTTAGATGAAGTGAAAACCACAACAAAGTAAATATAAAGCAAAACATCGAACTACAAGCGAGGCTCAATTTAACTGTAGCTTGCGTCAGCAGGGGGAGTACTAGCATGGATAAATTCACAAACAGGCTTCAAATGATGATAAAAGAGATTATTCTCGACAAGTATTAAGATTTTGAGTTAATGAATCTTTTGGCTTAACTTCTAAATATGGAAAAATTATTTGAGCATTCGTCAAAGGTTTTTAAAGATTTTAACTGTTTTGGAAAATATAGCATTGCAATATCACAAAATTACGACCTGAAAGAACAATTGAATATTATACTCCATTTGAAACATAGCCGGCAGATTGGGTTAGATTCGGACTGTCATTTCTGTGAGACACATACGCTCTATAAGGAAAAAGACCTAAAAGAGCCTTTTCAAAATTAATATTCCAAAACCAAACTCAAGACTCTAATACTCAAGAATTAGGGCGTATACGTTGCAACTACTACTCAGAACAGATGACGTCACGCACACAAATTTTAACTGCAAAGAAGTAGAAGTCACTGAAATTGAAAAAGTCAAATTCAAGAAGATCGCAAGAATCATCGATGGAGACGACGAATTAAAAAAAAACATAGCAGGACAAGTCCTGACGTACAATTCAAAAAATTTTCATTGATTAAACAAAAAACTAGACCTAGAACGGACTATGAGTGAATTGGGAAAACCACTTCTAAAAAAATCAGGTAAAAAATTAGAAAATCAATGTCAAATTGCCGTATGTGAACGAAAAAACACTAGCGAGAAAGCGAATTTTTGTTCAAACACCGTTTTTCCCACTCTACTTTAAAATCAGCGCGAAAAAAAATTCACGCCGCAAAACCACTCGCTTTTACGCTCCACTTCCTGTTTCGGCGTGACCAAAGTCACTACTCTAATTTGATTTCAAAATTCATGAAAATGTGTGAACAGAAAAAAGACAGCGTCCCAATGCAATTCAAATTCTTTGAATTGTAAAAAAGCGATTGTAATAGCCGCTATCGCTTCGCGGCTATTGAATATTAAACATAAGCGAAAGGTTGACGGAGGTTTTGTGGAGTATACTTACTCCCATCGTGGGCGCATGCCTGAGTTTGATCCTTTGACCACCAGAGTGAGATTGGCCTTGATGATCTCGAAGTCGTGGTTGATACTACTCATTGAGATGTCTATCACTCGCCAGTACTGGTAGTTCTGCAGCGCCCTATAAAACACTGCCAACTATAGTAGAAGAAATTATATTTGACACAACTCGCCAAGACATGCAAGATCTTGATATTCTGAAATTGCGAAACGTCAGCGAGATCTTGTCTATCCGTTTTCATGAAGATTTGCAATCATTTAGCACAGAGAGTACCTATCATGACGTTCTCTCGCCAGATTCTTGTACAGATGTTATCGAGGTGTTTCGCCTTACTGGGCACACTTATATACAGACTTAATTCACATTTTGTAGCATTTCCCAGCACAACCAGAAGCGAATATTTTTGTATTATTCATTCTAAAAAATTTATTGTTATTCATATCTTCTGTTTAATCTCTGAAAACGCACATTAATGTCCCTTATCATTGCCGGCAAACTGAACCCACGTAGTTTTAAATGAGATTACATTGAGCAACTACAAATTAACTCCTCTGAATATCGCCGGATGCGATTTCCAAAATTGGTACATCTGAAAACAAACGTTGGATGAATTGCTCTTAAACAATCGGCGAAAAGTCGGCTATGGTAGACGCTAGCTTAAGCAAAACGAGACAATCACTGCCTGACGGGGGCGCGGGCAAGAACGTGGGATAAATAAAGCCTCAAAAATTTGAGAATATATCCGGCAGATTGCCGGAAAATAGCCGCCGTTGATTCCAATAAGCATGATTGGGATTGAAAGAATAGAAGATATTGAAAAAAAGATTTTTGTACAAAAACATTTTTTAAGTCCGATTTATTTTGATGGCATTTCGTAGTTGAACATAACGCACTTCTGTTTCTTAGAGAGAGGCTACAGGGGCTACTATCAATACCAATAAGCATTAGAGAAGGTAACTAAGACTTATAGGAACGACGTTCAAATAGCGGGCATCTAAAATTGGGCTTTATGGGTTTATCCCGTTTCTATTTCTGACTTCAACTTTTTTATACTGACTCTGTTCATTTTGAATTGCTTTGCTGAGCAACTGAAACTCAAAATCACTTTTAGCAGGAAGAGAGAAACTAGCCTAGAGAAGTCAAAAAGATTTCACGCAAAATGTTGAAAAAGCGGCAAAATGAGGTAAAGCGAAAATTTTTTTTATTCGACGAAGTAAAAAAAAACATAGCAGGACAAGTCCTGACGTACAATTCAAAGAATTTTCATTGACTAAAAAACTATACCTAAAACGGACTATGAATGGATTGGAAAAACCATTTAGAAAAAAAATCCAATCCAAAAAATCGAAAAAAACAGTAAAAACCAAAGTGAAATTGCCGCATGTGAACAAAAAACCACTAGCGAGAAAGCGAATTTTTGTTCAAACACCATTTTCGTACTCTACTTTAAAATTAGAGCGAAAAAAATGCACGCCGCAAAACCACTCGCTTTTTCGCTCCATTTCCTGTTTCGGCGTGCCCAAAATCACTACTCCAATTTGACATCAAAAATCATGAAAATGTGTGAACAGATCTTAAAAACATAGCCGGAAGAATTCCGGAACCGACTCGAAGCGTCAAAACTTATCTAAAAACCGTAATCGTAGCTGAAGTCAATACCTTTTGTATTAAACCATTAACTCATTACCCTCCAGGACTGATCTAAAAATTGGTGAAATTTAATCCGCTCTCACAATGAGGAACAAAATTTTATTGAAAACGTTTGGTAACGTAAGAGTTCACGTAAGGTAAGAAAAAATTTGTGTGGTCGAAATTCTGATAGTCTGAAAAAACTGACAGGGCTATCAAATGCCCTCAAATCATTCATGATTCTAATCTCAAAAAAGATTGCGAAAGCAAACGGCAGATAATAATTTTAGAAACTAAGTCAATTTTTCCAAAACAAAGAATGCTCAAATTTAAGAATCAGAAAACCACAACAATTAGATTGCTAACCACTGCAATTAGGACAAAAACAACACCTACTTCTCCCTTGTTGTATATATGCTATACACATGATTTCATACTTAATCAAAAAATTAATTCATCATAGAAAAGATATAAGCAACAGAATATTCAAAAGCAAAAAATCGTTTGAAAACAAATCCAAGGCCGGAATAAAAAAGCATTAAATTATAATCAGTGGAAACTTTAGAAAATGCTTTCTAGCAAACTCTCAGTATGCCTTATCTTGTATGAAATCAATTGCAAACCAAAGAAATGACAAAAGTCTGAGGAAAAGCTGAAATCATTTAACTTTTCAACAACTGAAAAATAAACATAAACAGCATAAATGTAGTTGCGGGCACAGAAGTAGAATGATTAAAACTAGAATGCGAAGAATATGGACACAATGTAAGGACCACCGTGACAAAGACTAATGCTTGATTTTTGAAAGATAAAAATCAAATTGAAAAAAATCAAGAAAAACGAATACATTTCATTGTTCAGCACTTGAGACAAAGAAAAGACAACGAGTTATCAGAGACAACAATTCATCTTCCTGAACAGAGCATAAAAGAAAAAGCAGAATTCAAATATAAGAAAAAATGAAACATCAAAAAAGTGGTCAAAAAATTTTCAAGACCGCATATATGAAAAAAAATTAAATGTTTTTCAAAAACTTAACGCCAAAAAATGATTTGTTTTTTATTGAAACGAAATTAAAGTCCCTCATGTTCCACAAAAAGACTATTTCTAGTAATTAAAACGAAAGAAAGAAACTGACAAAAATTCAAAAAAAACTACCAAAATCGGATTAGCATGAGTACAATTTTATAAGACAAAATTACATCGAGGTAGAAAGAGGCGTTGAGTTTATGAATTATCACAAAAAAAATTGCCATATTAACTGATTTTTGACAAAAAGAGGGCTGAAAGATCCAGAAATGAAGAAATTAATAGAAAAAAAGCCAAAAATTAACTTAAAAATCATGAAATATGTGCCAATTTTGAACTTGAAACGCATTTTCAGGCTCTGCGAAACACTGTCGTATCAATTTTCGACGTTTACATTTCAATATAGCATCAAATAAAAATCATTTAAACAAAAAACAAAATTAAAAGCAAAAAAACTGGGCCATTTAGACGAAAAAAGGGCTAAAAACGGTTATCTATATGTGCCATTCAGTCAAAAACTACTTTTCAAAGTCAAAAAGTCATTTACTAAACGCAGCGCATGATCAAAAAACTTCTCTCGCTCAGAAAAAATTAGTTCACACGGCAATTTTTCTCACTTTCATTTTTAGGTCAAAACAGCGGCTGAACGAATAGTACTTCCGGTAAAAAAAAACCCGAAGAAAACCAATACTCCTCTTCGAGTCGTAAAAAAAAGACAGCGCCCCAATACAATTCAAATTCTTTGAATTGTAAAAAAAAATAGGAGCGCTATAATAGCCGGCCGAGAAGATGAGGCGGCTATTAAAAACAAATTTAAACGGAAGCAATATGAGGCGTACCTTAAACAATCTCCTTCTAGAATGCAAGACTGATCACATTTAGTTTCAATTGTTTTGAAAAGAGACACGCAAAAGTTTGTCAAAGAATCAAAGAAATTTATAGAGGCTCTCCTCATTGTGCCAAGGGAAGGCCATAATTTTTTTGTTTGTTGTGTTGTGGTGGTTTGGTGATTGTGTTGTTGTGGTTGTGGTGAGTTTGGTTGTGTGTGTAAGCGTGTCTGATTTTGAGCGCGTGTTTGTGCGTAATTGGGGGTGTGTGGTGTGGGAAGGGAAGGGTCCAGTCTTTATTTATAAGAAATCAACAGGAGTGCTATAATACTCCTCGGCCGATGCGATGACACCCCAACTATCAATAATTATCATCAATTAGAACACACTAACTCTCTAGATGTGTTTTGAAGGAAAGGCCCCACTTTCATGAAGAACTCAGGGTCCAGCAATTGGATCGGCTCACTATCCGTGATCTCGATTCCCACACCTTGGAACAGATTGGAGAGGATTCCATCCCAGTCCACTTGGGGAACTATTTGCTTCAGCCTCGTCAAATTCGTGATCAGATAAGTATCTTCAGTTGGCATCATTTGGATCCTTAGCAAAAATAATGATCATAAGTCCTTGTGGATTTTTTCCGTTTGTGCCCCCCCCCCCCCCCCAGTACGTTTTGCACACCCCAGTTACAGAGCACGTGTCATTACATAGTAAATCATTATGTTAAAATATGGCACGTGCGTCTGGGGGGCACCCACTAAGCTGGGGGGCACAAACGGAAAAGATCCGTCCCTGTTTACAGTTCTGAATTCCGGTTCCGTAATTAAACCGAGAGCAGTGCATTCTCGCAAGAATCAGTGCAATAGAAATTACATTAGCCCCATGAAGCCAAGCAAAGCACAGGAAGCAGATAGTCGAAAAACACCCAAAACATCCATTTCCGACTGCTTTATAATACATTAATCATACAAAAATAATTTTTACAGTATCAAAAAATTTGAAAAGATTTGGGTATCGGAATTTATTTAACTTGACTCACATCAGCAATTGTTTTTATAATAATTGTTAATTATTGAAATGCGACATCTAAATTTACCACATTTATTGGCCATTAAGAAAAAGAAAGAATTTAATAAAAATCAAAACTCCAAGAAAACGAGATTACAATCAGGGTGAAACATGTAATAGGTTTCTCTGATGACATTTTTAATTAACCACGATTGCACCAAACTACGATTCTGTGAATTTAATTTTATGCTTTGTAATAAGCAAAGAGATAACTTTGTTTTTTCCACTATTTTTGAAACAAACTACGCATTTCATCCCTTTCGAATTTTGATGCCATCATTGATGCATTCAGTCAATTGCAGTCAATTGGATTTGGGTTTGAGTTGCGTCGTCTCGACAGATTTTTCAATTTTACTATTGAACAAATTATTCTTCCAACTTTAAATAATGAGGGCAGGAACATATCCAGCCTGGATTTTTTTCTGCCAATTTTTACAGGTGTCTGGACAATTTACCCAATTCCATTTTACCCAATGCCATTATACCCAACCTGCAATTTACCTAATGCAAAACTTTAATTCGCCCTATTGTTAAAATTACCAGAACGACTATTTCGCCGACTATATAATTAAATGGCACGTGAGACTTCATATGAAACTATCACCGCCGAACATGAGTGAGACATTAATAATAGTCTAAAATAAAAATGCTCAGTTTTTCGAATTCGTTTTTTCTGCAAAGGTATGACTTTTTTATTAAAAGGTCCCAGTGTTCATGAACGCCAAATACATGATTGCAGAACAAATTCACGTTAACAAATTTGGTGATACAAATTTAAGCATTACAGTCGCTTAATCCCCACATATGTGCATAAAAGACTGGTTTGCATATTTGCAATACAAACACCGACTGATCACGAGATAAATTACATGCACGTACCACGTCCCATTGTCCAGTTCGAGAAACCTTTGATAAATAAGAGTGATTGTGCGTCTTGTTTATCACGCATTGCATCTTTTCTTTTTCAAAACCATATTCAATTACAGGCGAGACGAGGTTTGCCATGGTATTCCATTTTCTCGATTTGCGCCTGAAATAACTCATTAATGCCTGTTTCCGGAGCCAATAATTGACATCCTTCAGCTATAAATTGGTCCATAATAGTAGCAACTTGTGTTCAAACATTATAGCCATTCAAAAATAAAACTGCTGTCTATTTTAAAAATAGACCATAATGGACTGTTGTCTAAATAACTGCTCACAAACTATTTTTAGCCTCCACCTCACACGAATTGATTATATAATAAACCTAGTGAGAAGATGAGTCATTACCGGAAAAAACTCGAATCGACTCCGGGATCAACTCGAAGTAAAAATCCACTTATGACCCAGCCAAACATTGGACACTAAACAAATGGAACAGATTTCTTACTGCTATCGACGATCAAATTTCGTAAAAACGAGGAAAAACAAGAAAAAGGCATTTATTCGCAACAGATCTTCAAATACAGTTTCTGTTCAATCAATTACGTAATGCAAAAAAAATGATTGCTAGAAAATAGCCGCCATTGATTCCCATATCCCCGACCGGGATTGAAAGAACAGAAAAAAATGGAAAAAACTGACTGATGTAAGAAAACTTTTTTTAAAGTGCGAACTATTTTGATTTCATTTTGTTATTACACATAATCCTGTTACTTTTTGATAGAAAAAATGGCTAGAAACAAAGCCAATAAGCATTACAGATGGTAGCTATAACTTGCAAAAACAAACTTCAAGTAGCACGCATATAAAATTAATTGCGCTTTATGGGTTTATCCCGTTTCTACTTTTGAATCCGTTTTTATGACTCCTTTCATTTTAGACTGCTTTGCTGAACAAATGCCGTTTAAAAGCACTTTGAGCAAATGAGCGAAGAATAAAACTAGCCTGAAGAGGTCAAAAAATTTCCGCAAAAATGTCGAAAAAGCAGCAAATGAGGTAAAGCGAAACACAATTTTATTCGAGGAAGTAAAAAACATAGCAGGACAAAACTTGAAAAGCAATCCAAATAACCGAACGAAAAACTTGGATCTAACGAAAATGAACAGCAGATAAATTGAACACTGCCAGCCAAAAAACAATCTCCAATCTCAAAAGTTGAGAAACTAAATTAATCAAACGAACTAAAAAAATAATCATTGCTAAAATTGAAGCTTTTATCCTGATGGCCACATTTGATCCATTTAAATAAACCCATTCACCCACGTACGATCATTGGCAGAGATACATAAAAAGATAGCAAAACTCGAGAAAAATAACAAATAGTTTAAAAAAACGAAATAGCAAATCTTGAAGTATCTGAATTTCGCAATAATAAAATGTTCAAAACAAATTTTTTGTCTCCGAAATTGTCAAGTAACCCATCTGCAAGAATTAAAAAATTATCATTGTCCCGTTAATATCGTTCAAAAAAGTTTTAAAAATTGATCATTCAATAAAGCCTATCTAGTAAGCCAATTTCAAGTCTTAGAACGTTTCATTCATAAAAATCGATAAACTAGGAATATGAATAAAAAATCAGAAAATTTTTATCAAAAATGGCTGAAATTGGTGATATTTAGTTGAAAACAGTTCCATTGCCACTAGAAACTAAGCAGTAACCTATAATCAGACAATAAAGGAGCTTTTATGGCCCCTGAGGTTTGAAATTACAAAAAAAAGACGAGATATTGAAAATTGCAAAAAATAGTATCATTTTCCGTGGTTCACGTTTGAAGTACCAAAACATAAAGTAGCTCACAAAATGGACATACACAGTAATTATATCTTTAAAAAACTATCATCAAATTATGAATAGAAGTGACTCTACTCGTCCATGGATTGGATACAAATAACAATCCTGAACTCATAAGACATCTTTTAGCAAATGCCTACAAAATAACTACAAAAGAAGGCAAGATTCACCAATTTACCTGACAAATTCGAAAACAAACGGTAACCCAATCAATGAATAAGTTGACCCAGTACGCCACATTTGGAAGCCAAGGAGAACTGATGTTTTTGGGACAAAGTGATGAGACCATTAACTTGCGAGACTCAACTGACCAACTTTTATTCTTAAAGAAGTGTCAAAACAAATATTTTGAAAATCACAGAAATCCAAATCTACGGTATAAAAAAACTCTCAATACAATTAATTGTCATTAGCAACCATGAGACCTGCCATAAACGAGACAAGATATAAACGAACTAACTCGCCAATAAAATCTTCAAAAGTAATAGACTTGATCAGAAACGGAGAAATCGATTAGAATAAACACCATAAGCACACTATGACACCCGACCCTCAATTGAGATTGAACGATAAGACAACAAAGAGAAAAAGTACGAAAACTCAAAATTCCCTTGAAATTTTTGAGAAAAGTGGAGTCGAGTCAGGTAAACCAATAGCTGTTAGCTGAAACAATTAATTGCGTTTATTTATGCCTCATTAGCAATTAAACATACCTGTCATTTGTGACACTAAGTAAAAAAATAAATATTAAAAAACGGTCAAAAACCAAATATTTTATGACAAATTGAGTCAAGCTTGCAAGAATTAACTGCCGGTTGATGAGTTCAAACAATTGCAAAAAGGCACAATTAGAACACATATTTATCATATTAAAAGAATTCAAGATAGAAAACTCGGCAAAAATAAGTCAGATTGACGCACGTGAAAAAATCCCTCTCGAAAAACGAAAGTTTGTTCAAACAACTTCTCACTTCTCACTCCTTCTTCAAACACCAACTTCTCGAAATTTTTAAAGGTGGGCTGAGAAAAAACACGCCTTACATCTGCTCATCAATTTTTTTGCTCCCGTTACAAGATGAGCGTAACTAAAATTGGCACTCTAATTTAACTTCTCACTGACTTGAAAAAGCGGAAAAAAGTGCGCAGATCTTAAAAAAACTGCACACAAAAACAATCCAAATACTTTGGACTGTACAAAGACAGAGCCCTAATACAAACCAATTCACGGAGTGTAAAAAAGGAGCGCAAAACAGCCTGCTGAGAAGCTGAGGGCGGCTATGCACCATATATACATTGAATTGCGAAAAAAGGAATCGGAACAAAAAAATTAAAAAACTGCAAAATTCCAACTGCCAACTCCAAAAAATTACAAAGAAAGAAAAGCAGGGAACACTCAAGTAGATTGAAACCACTAACTACGGAGAGCTATTTAACATTACAAAGCAAGTACTGTTTCTTCAAAAAAAAACAAATTTGAAAACAAAATATTTGTGATTAGCTAAAAGTTGTACCAGCTGAAAAATACATTGATACAAACATAAACCAGCTTACGCCTGATGAATTACTCTGGAACCACAATATGCTTAACTCAATGCTGCTTCTATTGGATGCCCTCAAAAAGCTTTAATTAGATTGACAAGCACTCATTTAACCTTATCTCTTCGAATTAAAGTAAAGAAAGGTCAATTTCAGCGTAAGAAAGCCATTTTTGAGAGTGAGGTAAGTCACAAATGGCAAAAAATTTAATCACGCCAATGGCCAAAATCCCTATGTAAAAACTGACGTCATGTACGCAATTTAGTTGAAATTGCATGAACGAATGAACAAAAAGCAAACGAATGAACAAAGTGCCTGACGTCATATGGTGGTAACAAAAATCTTGACGATGAAAAGAAAACTACGAAAAGGCCAATAACAGTCTCAGCTATCCTTTTGCAGCTATTAAAAAACAATCAGTTCAAAACTGGCCTCTCAAACATTCAAATGCCCCCTGTAGTAGCACACAACGAAAAGAAATAGGCAGAAAATTTCCAAAAGAGGCCAAAACTTCCGTCTAATTTCGTTTCCAAAAACAAATCAAATTTAACGGCAATCAATTGAAACAAATAGCGACTATAATTAAAGCAAAAGGATGAGGAGTTATGGTAACTAATTGCTCTCAGAAATATCAGCTTTTCGTCTGATCGTTTTTTGTCTGAGCATTTGACTTCTTGTCCTTAGAGACGATATAAACATCTAAAGCCCTGAGGACATTAAATTCTCTTGGAGTCTTACGGCTCACTATTCTCTATGTATGCGATTCCCGGAAAAATTGTTTGAGACATAAATTAATAGTTTTAAGGGAGGTTCCTTGAGTTCGACCTCTTCCCACTCAACCCCCACCACGTTTCATCCCCCGTTCCAACTCATTCAACCTGTAACCCCGCACGCTCGCCCCAAACCGCGTAGAGAAAAGAATAGTGGTTTTGTTTATGCATGTTTCCAAGACAATCAAAAAATAGGCGTAAAAAATTTTCTTTAAGCGAGCAAAATTCTCCATCTCGTTCGGCTTTTTCAAAGCAGTATAGTAGTTCTAAATACAACTGTTCCAGGAAAACTGGTTTGTCTCATCTGTATTAAACCATAATTGTACATTTATTATGGGTTGATACATTTATTATGGGTTGAACCATAATTGTACAAGTACAATTATGGGTCATTACAGATGAGACAAACCATTCTGCCTGGAACAGTTGGATTTAGAAACAATTATACTACTTTGAAAAAAAAAATTAGCCCAATTAAAATTTTCTTTACGCTTATTACTTGCTGATCTTTTGGAAACCGGCATAAAAAAGACCACCACTTTTCTCTACGCGGTTTGGGGCGCGCCTGCGTGGCTACAGGTTGAATGAGTTGGAGCAGGGGATGAAGCGTGGTTGGGGTTAAGTGGGAACAGGTCAAACTCAAAGAACCTCCTTTCACACTAAGAATTTATGTCTTAAACAATTTTTCCGGGAATCGCATACGTAGAGACTAGTGAGCCGTAAGGTTCCCAGAGAATTTGATACCCTCAGGGCTTTAGCTGTTTATATCGTCTCTGAGGACAAGAAGTCAAATGGTCAGACGAAAAAAACGATCAGACAAAGTTGATATTTCCTTTGAGAGTAATGGCATATCATAATTCCTCATCCAATCGTAAAAACAGAAAACCATAACGCCTCTCCGAGTCGTGAAAAAAAGACACTCCAGCAAACACTCCAAGTCGTAAAAAGGAGAGCGCCTAAATAATCGCCTATGAAAGGCTGACGGCGGCTATTAAAATAAATAAATGCGAGTCAAATGAAATTAGCGCGCTTAGGTCCTATCAATCGTTAACCGGTATGCTAGAAATTCCAAATGATAGCTCTTAAACACTTTATTGCACTCTTTAACATAATTTTTTAAACAAAACTGCCGTTCCCTGTCAGTTTTAATCTGTTACTGTAAGCTATATTTTCACACCGATCAGCGCGTCGGATGACATTAGTTTGCAGGCTTTTAAAACAAAAAATATTTTCGAATCTCCAAAAATGCAAAGTTGTAATACTTGTCCTGGTCTGTGATTAGTTGAGAAAACGCGACTTCGAGGTCGATGATCTGTTGGATCTTGTTGGCGATGCGTGACTTGAGTTGGTCAGTGAGAGTGATATCTGGGAAGGAGTCTGTGAGTAAGTAGAATGCCTCTTGCATGGCATACTTGAATGCCTTCATGCGAGGATCGGCTTCTGAGATGTTTTTGTAAGTAGAGTAGGGGCCAAGACTCAAGTCTGTCCGAGGTCCAATCTGAAACATCACCAGTACCATTGTTTCATCAGAACCACTAATATTGATATAGCGTGTCCCAAAAAAATCGAACGTTTTAAAAAAGCACCGGGCCGAGTTCAAGTGTCAATGTTTACATTTAATCTCAAACACGTAGACAAGACAGATAAAATGGATCTTTGGCATTCACACGACCACATTGATGCGTAATTGAATGTATTAGCGTCTCCGTACGTTCGATTATTTCAAATTCATGGGACAGGATATATTTTGTAGCATAGCATAGAAGTTTTACTTGTTTGTAAATTGGAAGCTTACAGGAACACGAATGCTACTAAAGATCAAAAACTTCAGACCAGTTAAAGTAATGGTGTAGCACACTAGGCGTCCAAACCGCGATACTAGTTCGGGGACTGTTTGTTTACCCTGAGGATGTGGATCCTCTTTAATGGTTATTTAACAATTTTATGAAGGTATATTCAAACAAATTGCTCTCCACATGTTTCACAAATCTTGCATTCGTTTTTCATATATTTCAAAATGTTGCATTCGTATTTTTTCACACGGGCTGATCACGCAAATATTTTTACGGGGCAAAGGAAACAGATACTTTATTCTAATAAAGTACGGGGCCATTTTAATGGAAGTTAACACTTGCTTAAAACTCCTAACAATCATGACTCAATTGACCAGCCTTCTACTGTCTCTTCCCCACTTTCAAAGTTGTAATATGTGTTCAGATTAGATATCATGGATACTTCAGTCAGTTTTCCATTAATATGCATTACTGGGACGCCAATTCTATAAAAACTCTTACAGGAGTTCTAAGAAACAATCAAGTCGCTACAGATTAGAAATGATGAAACTAGTTCGTGGCCCCGCGGGAAAATGGCAGCTTCCTACAAAATAAGACTTACAGTGAGAATGTTGTTGGTGGTGTTGGAGTTTTTGGGATAGACAGCCATGTCGTAGAAGAAACTGCCTCCGAACTTCTTAGTGATGCGCTTGTCTGTCTCCTTGAAGTCTATATTTGCTATCTTTGAATTGTCCTCGAACACTGTCGACCCACCAGTGTACTGAAATAAAGAGAATTGTACCATAATCATACCAAATTTTCAAAACATGAAACGTCGCGCAAAAGGTCAAATCCGCAAACCAAAAGTGGCCTTCAAACACCAACCATTATAAAATGATTGACCAAAACTTTGGTTCGGAGCATTTAGTCACCAAGTACCTTTCAGTACGTAGACACAGAAGCCTAAAAATTGATGGGCGATAGTTCGCTCAGCTATTACTATCACACCTATAAAACTGTAAATCAGACGCATTTGAAAAGTTATAACATAGCCGGCAGATTGCCGGAATAGCTGCGAAAGAATAGACCTGCGTGCCATATAATAGAGATAGAAACAGATACAGATCTAAATTGAAAAAAAAAATCGACACCGCTCAAAAAACTAGGTAAAAAAAAACATTCAGCGATAAATCAATAAAGCTTGTTAAAATTCATTCCGCAGAAGCCTCTTATTAGGGACCTTTACTGCACACATGAGTTCCTTTGACCTTAAACAAATTCAAATTAAACTAAAGTTTTAAAGTGCAAAAGTCATTTTACTGAGTGAGGTAAGTCACGTATGATCAAAATCTAATCACGCAAATAACCTAAAAACTTTTGCTAAAGCGAGTGAGAAATGACGTCACGCGCGCAAATGCCGTTAGTGAGAGGAAGAAGTCATTCAGAAAATTTGACTTTTTCAGCTTTGCTGTGTGAACAAATGTAAAACGAAAAAAGAGAGTCAGACGACGAAAGAAAAAAACATAGCAGGACAAGTCCTGACGTACAATTCAAAGAATTTTCATTGACTAAACAGAAAAACTGGACCTAGATTGGACTATGAGTGAATTGAGAAAACCATTTTTTAAAAAAATCAGAACAAAAACATAAGAAATAAACAGAAAATCAATGTCAAAATGCCGCATGTGAACAAAAAAACCACCAGCGAGAAATGAAAATTTAATTCAAACAAAAAGCTAGGCCTAGAATGAGCTGTGAATGGATTGGGAAAACCATTTAGAAAAAAATCCGATCCAAAAAATCGAAAAAACAGTAAAAATCAGAGTGAAATTGCCGCATGTGAACAAAAAAAACCACTACCGAGAAACCGAATTTTTGTTCAAACATCGTTTTCTCACTCTACTTTAAAATTAGAGCAAAAAAAATTCACGCCGCAAAACCACTCGCTTTTTCGCTCCATTTCCTGTTTCGGCGTGACCAAAATCACTACTCCAATTTGACTTCAAAAATCATGAAAATGTGAGAACAGATCTTTAAAAAAAGACAGCGCCCCAATACAATTCAAATTCTTTGAATTGTGAAAAAACCAAGAGCACCGCAATATAGCTACGCTCAGCTTACAGCTTCGCAGCTATAAAAAACGATTTCTCTCTTCTGTTTAAGCATCCATAGCTCTGGCTTAACATTTGCAAATTTATGCCGGGAGCTACTTATAACACTTGCAGGATCCGACTCAACAGGGATCGAAGGATCGAACTAACTTCGAGTATCTCAAGCATAGGCTGGGGTCCCAATGTCTCTCTCGCATCACCCCCACAAGACTTGTAGAAGGTGTAGGTCTTCTCTTGGGAATCCAGCAACTTTCTCCCATTGCTACTCTTCTCCTTACTTCCTCCATTTGCTTTCTTCGTGGGATCAGATTTGGCACTGGAATCAGGCATTGCTTTTCCCCACGTGTCCAGGATTCGCTTCGTCTTCAAAGTTAGCATCTCGTTCAACTCCTAAATCATTAACAATTGACAAAAACTAAATACAAGGCATTTCAAAATCATAAGAATAATTGGATAAACTTCTAAGAGGAACTCGAGGAGCGTCCAGCAGCCATAGCTAGCTCAATAAAACACAACGAAATTACTGAAAACAAAGTATTCGATATACAGCAGTTTAGAAAACTGCCCACAGAAGTCATTTTTAAGGATCTGTTGAATTTCAAAGAAGAAATTTACCACTAAACACGATTGAACTCGAATCCTAGATTACAATTTAAACATAAACCGACCGACTAATGTCGAAAGAATTGCTCTCGAACGACAAGCGGGTGCAAAAACATTTGACCACCCGCTTTATAGATTCGAGCCATTGACCTTCAGCTTTATAAATATGTGAACTACCGACTGTGCTATTGGCCCCTTTCTATTGCTATGCTGCAACCAACTTTATATTAGCAACAAGCTTTACTTCGGAGTGAGAGCAATAGAGATCACTCAAAAATGAAGAACAAAAGCGTGAAAAAGTCACTTGAGAAGTGAAAGAATGTTCTAGAAGAAAAGCGCAAAAATGGTCAAGCAAAAAAATTTGCATAAAAAAGACCAACACAATTAAAAATCATCTCTTCAAAAGACCAGTAAAAATTATATATCTGAAAATGCTACTTATACAAATACCTCTAAGTGGGGAAACTTCAGCTCTTGGACTAAAAAACTAAAGCTAATTGTTAAAGAACATCTCAAAAAATAAACTAGCTAAACAAATTTGAGTGCAATCATTTTGCTGCTTATTCGGGGGGGGGGGGGGGGCAGTTAAAGTAGACTTGTTTCATCGCCTATTCATTATGCAATACTACTTGTCTTTAAAATTTAAGTCCTAAATAAATTCTTCTTACAATCACCTAATAAATAAAAAACCATACCTGGAACGCGTTCCATGATCCATAATTGTCTGGCGGAATTGTCTCGGTGAGCCACTTTCCACAAGAGTAAGTGTAGAAGTCAGTGCATGGATCCACCGATTTGTTCATCTTAGACAAGATCTCACCAGCCACTCTCACACACGTCTCACTCAGACACAACTCTCCCAACTTAGATCCTAAACATGCTCTAAATACCTAAAATGCATTTTCAGAAACTATATCTGTTTCTGACAAGGGTGCAAAAATTTCAACTATAGACGGCAACATTTCACTTGGGGTTACCCAGTGAACTGAAACTTGGTACACCTTGATAAGAAACATACTAAATCTTGGTAAATCTTGCAAAGATCTTGACATGGTAGTTACTATTTGTACGATTTTGCATGACCTTTGCATGGCTATCAAGGAACAAGATCTTGGCAAGATAATTAAGAAAAGTTAACCATGACATGGCAAGACATACTAAATTGTAAAAATTAAGATGCAGCTTTAAACAAGATTTACCGCGAATTCATATGATTAAGCACGAATTATCAAGATTTATCAAAAATTGAGGCGGCAACATTTCATCTGGGGTTAAGGTGTGGAGGCGGGGGACAAAATAGCTGCGAATTTTTAAACATTGTGAGACATGCAAACCTTGCTCGGATTGCAATGGACGTGCAGTTGAACAGGTAAATGCAATGATGAGAATAGCCATGATGAACATAATCAGAATGATGACCACCATCAACATCCTTTCCAGGGCAGTTCGCTTCCCCAAAAACTCCCCCAGGGCATTGTCTGTCGTCACGTCGGAGCCCTGAACAGTCACAGCCTCCATGTTATCACAAATCATAATTATGGGAAGTTATTGAAACTGAGGTGCTAATAGTCAGTGATAATAACAAAAGCCTTAGTGAGGAGAAATCATCACCGATTGTAATTTTGTGCACCAATACCACTTCCTTTTCCCGCTACCCTTGATGAATTTCTTCACGTTTCAACCGGCAGTATTTACTGAAAATGTCACGTGTGCGAACTTGTAAAATTACGGTAAAAACAAATTTTGAGAATTAGCAAATTAGTTCAATTTTACAAGTCTTGAGAATGAGAGAAAACCAGCAATTAGCGTCGTCGAGAGAAACAGCTGTCTGAAGTACGTGAAAATATATAACACTTCCGAAAAAAAATCAGTACAAAAAATTTGATAAGGAAATAATTTTCAGACAATTTTTTTACACATGCATCAGCAAAATGCGACGAAAAAATTTTCTGTAATAATTAGAAAATTTGATAATCGCAAATGAACTTCGCGAAGGTTAAAGGCGTTAATTTTTGAAACAGTATAGAACAAATAAGAGTGAAATTCGCGAAAGAATGAGAAAATTAAAAGTAGATTTAACTCTGTCTGCAACCTAAAACAAAGCAAACAACCTCGGAGCAGAATTACTCTCTCATAAAGCTCGTTTAAAAGTTCAAACAGTCAAATCTAAACTCTGGCCAATTTTAGAGCCAAATATAATCTATTTATTTGTCTCAAAAATAACAATAAATAATTCACATTACTTCCTCAAACATCAACAGTCTTTTTTTAAATTGAAAACGCATGAAAAGTCAGTTGTATATAGAAATTTTGAGTGGGCTTGGTGACCTTTTGAATTGAATATCGATTAATTTAACGGTAGGCCATTAAGGTTTCAAAACTAATCATAACTAATAGTCATTACTTCCTCGGAGTCCAGTCCCAGAATGTCTCCAATTGACAATTCCAAGTGATTTATCATCGAATAGAAATCAATTGATTGATTTGATGTGTGCTTATAGTAGACAATTGAAAATGTCAGTGAAAGAGCAAAAGTGAATGTGTGTACATGGATACAGGATACATCTTTTGATATCATTTGACTCTATTCCCTGACCCAGTTAAAAATTGATAGATCTATCTACTGTATATAATAATTGAATATAGATCCTTCATCCTAGTTTCCGCAACCCATCACCATGTTATATGATACCAAAAAAACTATTTTCAGCAACATGACTGTTACAAAATACAAATTAGCCAACAATCACTTATTTGAGTATAAAAAAGATAGCTATTACTCATGGTTGGTCCCAGCTTGAAATATTGTCGTTCTGACCTCACATGTCGAGGAGGAACTGTAAGATCAGCTGCTTTTTATGGTTAACTCAGTGCTTGCCGATTAATCTATTTATTGTAAAAACAAATAGGATCCATCTATAATGAAATTTAATGCACTTTTTGTTTGTTTTTGACATCCTATAAATGTGAGTTGGAGAGCTCGTTCCGTTTACAATAATTCAATTCAATGAATTTTCGAATTTCATTTTTTTCGAGGAGTTATCATCAAGTTTTTCCGAACATGACGCTACCATTACAAGCTCATTTTTACCTTAATCATTTTACTTGTTAAACATCAACAAAGGAACATTAGCTGTTTGTTACGATCCTTTCTTTCATTCTGAATTAATTAGAAAAACGTTGGATTAGACAAACCCACGTTTTTCAAACTAGGAAATATAGCGTAGCTGTCTATGTGAAGATGAGCGCTAGGTTAAAGATAGATTCAAGTTTGACCATAGCCTGACCAATCTTGGCTGCAGTAATGGTACCATGATAACGTTTCAGTCGCAAAAAAGTGGTCATAGTCACCAAAAAGGCATTCATGCTCACAAAATGAGGAGTCTGAAATGTGGAGATAATGGAAAAGAACAGCTGAGAATATGCAACTGTTAATGCACTGCACCGCTGCAATTATGGAGAAACTACATTATTATTTGAGAAATAAAACTAGAAAACAAAATCGCAGCAAAGCACTCAATTTTCTGCTTTGATATAGGAATCGTTTGATAATCAAACATCCATAGGAAAACAAAAACCATCTTGAGATATTTTTGTGGAACATCCGAAAATTTTTAATCTATTTGAGAGTTAATCAGCAAAAAAGGGGTCCACCAAGAAATGCTGTCCAGCAAAAAAGGGGTCCACCAACATTAAATCGAATCAAACTTGAAAGATATGCAAACTTTCTATTTTTGTAAAAGTTCCGCCAGGTTTCAGCGTTTTTTGCGAGTAAGAATTCTTTGCAGTAAGAAGTATTTTGGCCAAAAAATTTTAAAAAAAACATGTCAAGCCACTAGGTGCAATCACGTATGCATTTTCTTTCCAATGACTTGAAAAGTTTAAAACTTCTAAAATTTTCGAGTTCCATGTGAAAATGACACTTAATAATTTAAAACTGGCTAAGTACCCACAGTTTGCTATATTTACGGTTAAAATCATCAACATAGGGATTGATGCACATCGGGATTGAAACAGAAAAAGATAAATTGACCAAATTTTTTCTATTCTATTTTGTTTCAGTGTCAAAAAATGTTCTAATTCGGCATGCAGCTTCGGTTGGATTCTAAAACCAAACTTAATTCAGCTTCAAAACTGACAGCTAATAAGCTTAATACCAATGTCAGCTAGCAAACACTCTAGTGAACTTTGATAACCTAATTCTCAATGACTTAATGACCGGGCTTTATTGGTTCATCCCGTCTCTTTTGATTTCGCTCTTTTGACTTTGACTGTATTCCCTAACTTTCGTAATTCATTCAGTGAATTGATTTTAGAAACCATTCAGTTGAAAGTGAGTGAGGTAAGTCAGAAATCAAACATGAAAGTCGTGACTTATGCAAAACGAAGAACGTGATCAAAAGGTAAATCGTATGCATAGCAGGACAAGTCCTGAAGTACAATTCAAAAGATTTTCATCGACTAAACAACAAATTAGGCCTATTACGGACAATGAGTGAATTTGGAAAGACATTTCCAGAAAACAAAAAAAGAAAATCAATATAAGAAAAAACAGAACGGACAATGAGTGAACTGGGAAAACCATTTCAAAAAATCAGATAAAAAAACAGAAAATCAATGCCAAAATGCCGCATGTGAACAAAAAACTGGAAAAAAAGTTAATATTTTAAAATTACAAAAGCATATAAATCCAAAGAAAAATTCCTTTTGCTTGCAAAAGCCAATAGGGAATCCAGATGCTAGCAAAACAATATGCGAGTCATAATAGGCTAAGAAACCTGTCTAAAAACTGTCAGCTAGCAAACACTAATGAACTTTGATAACCTACTTCTCAATGACTTAATGACCGGGCTTTATCGGATCATCCCGTCTCTTTTGATTTTGCTAATTTGACCTTGACTGTATTCACTATCTTGCGTAATTCATTCAGTGAATTGATTTTAAGAACCATTCAGTTGAAAGTGAGTGAGGTAAGTCAGAAGTCAAACGTGAAGTCGTGACTAATGCAAAACGAAGAACGTGATCAAAAGGTAAAGCGTATGAAAAAACATAGCAGGACAAGCCCTGAAGTACAATTCAACATATTTTCATCCACTAAACAACAAACTAGACCTATTACGGACAATGAGTGAATTTGGAAAACCATTTCCAGAAAAAAACAAAAAACAGAAAATCAATGTAAGAAAAAACAGAACGGACAATGAGTGAACTGGGAAAACCATTTCCAAAAAATCAGATAAAAAACAGAAAATCAATGCCAAAATGCCGCATGTGAACAAAAAACTGGAAAAAGTTAATATTTTAAAATTACAAAAGCATATAAATCCATAGAAAAATCCCTTTTGCTCGCAAAAGCCAATAGGGAATCCAGATGCTCGCAAAACAATATGCGAGTCGTAATAGGCTAAGAAACCTGTCTAAAAACTGTCAGCTAGCAAACACTAATGAACTTTGATAACCTACTTCTCAATGACTTAATGACCGGGCTTTATCGGTTCATCCCGTCTCTTTGATTTCGCTATTTTGACATTGACTGTATTCACTATCTCGCTTATGTCATTCAGTGAATTGATTTAAAAAACAGAACGGACAATGAGTGAACTGGGAAAACCATTTCCAAAAAAAAAATCAGATAAAAACAGAAAATCAATGTCAAAATGCCGCATGTGAACAAAAAACTGGAAAATAACATTTTAATATTACAAGAGCATATAAATCCAAAAAAAATCCTTTTGCTCGCAAAAACCAATAGGGAATCCAGATGCTCGCAAAACAATATGCGATTCATAACAGGCTAAGAAACCTGTCTAAAAACTGTCAGCTAGCAAACACTAATGAACTTTGATAACCTAATTGTCAATGACTTAATGACCGGGCTTTATTGGTTCATCCCGTCTCTTTTGATTTCGCTATTTTGACCTTGACTATATTCCCTAACTTTCTTAATACATTCAGTGAATTGATCTTAAAAACCATTCGGTTGAAACAGTGAGTGAGGTAAGTCAGAAGTCAAACGTGAAAGTCATGACTTATGCAAAACGAAGAATGTGATCAAAAGGTAAAGCGTATTAAAAAACATAGCAGGAGAAGTCCTGAAGTACAATTCAACAGATTTTCATCGACTAAACAACAAACTAGGCGTATTACGTACAATGAGTGAATTTGGAAAACAATTTCCAGAAAAAAACAAAAAAAACAGACAATGAGTGAACTTGGAAAACCATTTCCAAAAAAAATCAGATAAACAGAAAATCAATGCCAAAATGCCGCATGTGAACAAATAACTGGAAAAAAGTTAATTTAATATTACAAAAGCATATAAATCCAAAGAAAAATTCCTTTTGCTCGCAAAAGCCAATAGGGAATCCAGATGCTCGCAAAACAATATGCGAGACATAATAGGCTAAGAAACCTGTCTTAAAACTGTCAGCTAGCAAACACTAATGAACTTTGATAAACTACTTCTCAATGACTTAATGACCGGGCTTTATCGGTTCATCCCGTCTCTTTTGATTTCGCTATTTAGACCTTGACTGTATTCACTATCTCGCTTAATTCATTCAGTGAATTGATTTAAAAAACAGAACGGACAATGAGTGAACTGGGAAAACCATTTCCAAAAAAAAAATCAGATAAAAACAGAAAATCAATGTCAAAATGCCGCATGCGAACAAAAAACTGGAAAATAACATTTTAATATTACAAGAGCATATAAATCCAAAGAAAAATTCCTTTTGCTCGCAAAAGCCAATAGGGAATCCAGATGCTCGCAAAACAATATGCAATTCATAACAGGCTAAGAAACCTGTCTAAACACTGTCAGCTAGCAAACACTAATGAACTTTGATAACCTAATTGTCAATGACTTAATGACCGGGCTTTATTGGTTCATCCCGTCTCTTTTGATTTCGCTCTTTTGACCTTGACTATATTCCCTAACTTTCTTAATACATTCAGTGAATTGATTTTAAAAACCATTCGGTTGAAACAGTGAGTGAGGTAAGTCAGAAGTCAAACGTGAAAGTCGTGACTTATGCAAAACGAAGAATGAGATCAAAAGGTAAAGCGTATTAAAAAAGATAGCAGGAGAAGTCCTGAAGTACAATTCAACAGATTTTCATCGACTAAACAACAAACTAGACGTATTACGTACAATGAGTGAATTTGGAAAACAATTTCCAGAAAAAAAACAAAAAAAAACAGACAATGAGTGAACTTGGAAAACCATTTCCAAAAAAAAATCAGATAAACAGAAAATCAATGCCAAAATGCCGCATGTGAAAAAAAACTGGAAAAAAGTTAAAATTTAATATTACAAAAGCATATAAATCCAAAGAAAAATTCGTTTTGCTCGCAAAAGCCAATAGGGAATCCAGATGCTCGCAAAACAATATGCGAGACATAATAGTCTAAGAAACCTGTCTAAAAACTGTCAGCTAGCAAACAATAATGAACTTTGATAAACTACTTCTCAATGACTTAATGACCGGGCTTTATCGGTTCATCCCGTCTCTTTTGATTTCGCTATTTAGACCTTGACTGTATTCACTATCTTGCGTAATTCATTCAGTGAATTGATTTTAAAAACCATTCAGTTGAAACAGTGAGTGAGGTACGTCAGAAGTCAAACGTGTAAGTCGTGACTTATGCGAAACGATGAACGTGATCAAAAGGTAAAGCGTATTAAAAAACATAGCAGGACAAGTCCTGAAGTACAATTCAAGAGATTTTCATCGACTGAACAACAAACTAGACGTATTACGGACAATGAGTGAATTTAGAAAACCATTTCCAGGAAAAAACAAAAAAAAACAGAAAATCAATGTAAGAAAAACAGAACGGACAATGAGTGAACTGGGAAAACCATTTCAAAAAATCAGATTAAAAAACAGAAAATCAATGCCAAAATGCCGCATGTGAACAAACAACTGGAAAAAAGTTAATATTTTAATATTACAAAAGCATATAAATCCAAAGAAAAATTCCTTTTGCTCGCAAAAGCCAATAGGGAATCCAGATGCTAGCAAAACAATATGCGAGTCATAATAGGCTAAGAAACCTGTCTAAAAACTGTCAGCTAGCAAACACTAATGAACTTTGATAACCTACTTCTCAATGACTTAATGACCGGGCTTTATCGGATCATCCCGTCTCTTTTGATTTCGCTATTTAGACCTTGACTGTATTCACTATCTTGCGTAATTCAATCAGTGAATTGATTTTAAAAACCATTCAGTTGAAACAGTGAGTGAGGTACGTCAGAAGTCAAACGTGTAAGTCGTGACTTATGCGAAACGATGAACGTGATCAAAAGGTAAAGCGTATTAAAAAACATAGCAGGACAAGTCCTGAAGTAATTCAACAGATTTTCATTGACTAAACAACAAAAAGACCTAACGGACAATGAGTGAATTTGGAAAACCATTTCCGAAAAAAAACAGAAAATCAATGTAAGAAAAAACAGAATGGACAATGAGTGAACTGGGAAAACCATTTCCAAAAAAAAACAGATAAAAACAGAAAATCAATGTCAAAATACCGCATGTGAAAAAAAAATGGAAAAAAGTTAATATTTTAATATTACAAAAGCATATAAATCCAAAGAAAAAATCCTTTTGCTCGCAAAAGCCAATAGGGAATCCAGATGCTCGCAAAACAATATGCGAGTCATAATAGGCTAAGAAACCTGTCTAAAAACTGTCAGCTAGCAAACTAATGAACTTTGATAACCTAATTCTCAATGACTTAATGACCGGGCTTTATCGGTTCATCCCGTCTCTTTTGATTTCGCTATTTAGACCTTGACTGTATTCACTATCTTGCGTAATTCATTCAGTGAATTGATTTTAAAAACCATTCAGTTGAAACAGTGAGTGAGGTAAGTCAAAAGTCAAACGTGAAATTATAAACTTATGCAAATCGAAGAACGTGATCAAAAGGTAAAGCGTATTAAAAAACATAGCAGGACAAGTCCTGAAGTAATTCAACAGATTTTCATTGACTAAACAACAAAAAGACCTAACGGACAATGAGTGAATTTGGAAAACCATTTCCGAAAAAAAAACAGAAAATCAATGTAAGAAAAAACAGAATGGACAATGAGTGAACTGGGAAAACCATTTCCAAAAAAAAAACAGATAAAAACAGAAAATCAATGTCAAAATGCCGCATGTGAACAAAAAACTGGAAAATAACATTTTAATATTACAAGAGCATATAAATCCAAAGAAAAATTCCTTTTGCTCGCAAAAGCCAATAGGGAATCCAGATGCTCGCAAAACAATATGCGATTCATAACAGGCTAAGAAACCTGTCTAAAAACTGTCAGCTAGCAAACACTAATGAACCAATAACCTAATTGTCAATGACTTAACGACCGGGCTTTATTGGTTCATCCCATCTCTTTTGATTTCGCTCTTTTGACTTTGACTGTATTCCCTAACTTTCGTAATTCATTCAGTGAATTGATTTTAGAAACCATTCAGTTGAAAGCGAGTGAGGTAAGTCAGAAATCAAACGTGAAAGTCGTGACTTATGCAAAACGAAGAACGTGATCAAAAGGTAAAGCGTATGAAAAAACATAGCAGGACAAGTCCTGAAGTACAATTCAACAGATTTTCATCGACTAAACAACAAATTAGACCTATTACGGACAATGAGTGAATTTGGAAAGACATTTCCAGAAAACAAAAAAAGAAAATCAATATAAGAAAAAACAGAACGGACAATGAGTGAACTGGGAAAACCATTTCAAAAAATCAGATAAAAAAAACTGAAAATCAATGTCAAAATGTCGCATGTGAACAAAAAACCACTAGCCAGAAATTGAATTTTGATTCAAACAAAGAAAACTAGGCCTAGAATGAACTAGAAATGGATTAGAAAAACCATTTAGAAAAACAATTCGATCCAAAAAACCAAAAAAAGTATAAATCAAAGTGAAATTGCCGCATGTGAACAAAAACCACTAGCGAGAAAGCGAATTTTTGTTCAAACACCGTTTTCTCATTCTACTTTAAAATTAGAGCGAAAAAATTTCACGCCGCATAACCACTCGCTTTTTCGCTCCACTTCCTGTTTCGATGTGTGAACAGATCTTAAAACATAGCCGGAAGAATTCCGGAAACGACTGGAAGTGGAAATCCATTTAAATGCCATTCAGCGACTTATCAGACAATACGTCCTTCACTAATTTATGATTATCTTGAAACAAAACCATGAAACAAAAAAAAATCAAATCTGTTAAAATACGATAAAAAATCTGACCAAATTTAGTTATAAATTGAGATCCCGAAATAACTCTCTGCTAAAATTACTTCATCAAAACAACTGATTTTTACTAAGACCAGTCATTTAAATTTTTCTAAAAAAATTTGAGGCCAAATTATTTTAAAGCTCTTAAAAACAACTTGAACTAAAAAGTCTAGAAAAAAGTTAATATTTTTTTTAATATTACAAAAGCACATAAATCCAAAGAAAAATTTCGTTTGCTCGCAAAAGCCAATAGGGAATCCAGATGCTCGCAAAACAATATGCGAGTCATAATAGGCTAAGAAACCTGTCTAAAAACTGAAAAAGAACCCCTGAAAAACTGCAAAAACATTTTTAAAAAAGTTCCATTTTTCGCCATTTTATGTTACATTTCTCAACAATCATCCACAAAATTAAAACCAATTGTTATCTAAAGTTTGCTCAAGTAAAAAGGTCTTTTCAATACCAATTTTTGCTAGTAAAACAAAACAATCGTCAAAAAAAAAGCAAAAATTATCCCGAAAATCAGCAAAATACCTGAAAAAAAACCTCCGAATTAGCATAAAATTCATACGAATTTCCAGAAACCTTCAAACCACAACCAGAACTAGCCTAAAATTGAAACAAAATCATAACCAAACCTCTTAACCAAAGAAAAGAAAAACTGCTTAAAAATGCCGCACGTGAACAAAAAATTTCGCTCGCTTACAGAATATTTTTTTCACACCTCAATTTCTCGCTCTCTGGAAAACAGCGGTATGAACAAAATAACACTCTTTTCGCTTCAGCAACAAAATCACTCCAAATTTTTTTACGTGTTTCATTTTCCGCTTCAAAAATCATTCCAATAAAATTGATTAAAAAAAGGGACTTCTCCAATACTCCTCTTCGAGTCGTAAAAAGACAGCGCCCCGATACAATTCAAATTCTCTGAATTGTAAAAAAAAGACAGCGCCCCAATACAATTCAAATTCTTTGAATTGTAAAAAAGACAGTGCTCCAATACAATTCAAATTCTTTGAATTGTAAAAAAGGAGAGCGCCTAAATAATAGCCGTTTGAGAGCCAGACGGCGGCAATTAAAAATTAAAAAGAATGTCGAAAACAAACGAAAAGTAAGCAACAAATTTCACTATAGATGGATCCTATAAACACCGACGCAATTGTCGGCTTTCAATGACTTCTTTGGAACAGTCAAATTTCGCTACAGTCAAAAAAATTTGTTAGATATGCAGAACAAATAGACGTTTGGGCCAAATTCCGACCTGACCTGACGTACTTCATGCTGATATAAACAAACTTTCATTTTCACTGAACGGAAAATGTATGAAAATTTCTTGAATTGATTATTGTCTCTATTATTAGATCATTTTTTTAGGAAAACGAAGAATTGTTTTCGATGAGAAAGCAATTTGAGAGTACTTCTTAGTTTCGTTTTGCACGCATATATTCATCCAGCCTCCTCAATTCTTCGCTTTAATTGTATGGCAATAGATTCAATCAAAATACATACATCAAAACGGATATCATAAAGATAGGCATAGAGCAATCGAAAATCATCTTGAGAGAGAACGAAATAAGTCCTTACTAAACATAAGGAAGCTTTGCATGCAGACTTAGCCGGATAAATGTAAAATGGGCCCCTTGAATTGATTTCAGCTGCCTTTGAGAAATTCGTCAAGTATTTAGCCAGAATACTATTAAGCTGACTGAAAATAACAATTTTGTTTCTGCATAATCGCCGCAGAGCAGCATTAAGCGTTTCAATCTGCAGCGTAAAAGCATAAGTCTGATCTCAGATATCGATTTAAATTATTCCCCAAATTTGAGATTGTTCTTTTCGCGAACATGGTTGTTCTTTTTGTCACTATGAACCGCTCGTGAGGAAGCGATAAAGAAAACGCTTAAAAACCGTGTCCGGACAAACAGTCCGAAATTGCAAAAAATTTGCAGAAAAAACAGTCTGACAAAATAGTCCCAAGAAAACAGACAAAACAGTCCCGGGCAAAATAGTCCCAAATAAAATATTGAAACAATTGTAAATAAAACTTTAAACAATTAAACAGTCTATGAGTTAAGCTTCTGATTTAATTGTTTTTAATTGATAGGAATTAGGACTGAACCAAAACATGTTTCAAAGTACCTTATTCGGCAAAAATTATGTTGTAATCAGCTTAATATTTGTTCAAAGAAGCAAAATCAGATGACTTTAAAGGGTCGCTTTGTTAATTGATGTGCATATGTTTGACTCTATAATTAGTTCTGTAGTTCTGACTATTTTGTCTCGGACTCTTTTGTTTGAGAATATTTTACTATTTGGGACTGTATTGTCTGGGACTGTTTGGTCTGTTCACCTTAAAAACCTATTTTAAATTTAATAGAACGCAGTGTTAACCTATTTTACATGAAAACTTCAGTTCAGCGGAATCAAGATTACTGAACTTCAAGATTACTCTGTTTAGGATAATATAAACGAGAAAAAATTGAGAGATAATTTGAAGTTTGACAATTACTAGAACAATGAACCCAAAATTTACACCACAAATCTTAATTAATTAATTTGATATTAAAGTTGATACAAATGTTTTTACAAATTTTACTTATGAAAACAGAATCTATTTTGATGCCAAAAATTAGGGGGACGACAGAACTTGTTTGAACAGAAAGACCAAGGACAGCAAATTAAGTGTACTCAACCCAGACAAACAGATAACCACTGGTATGTTTTTGTCTAAAAATTCTCGCTCTAACAAAAAAATTGCATCATATTTCAAGCTTTATCAATTTAACCTCCCTTCGTAAATGAATTCTCGTTAGTAAAAAAGATCAGAGATGAAAATTTACGATATCACCTCGATTCTTCTGTGACCACAATTCAATAGATTACCGGAGACAAAGAAACGTCGAAATTTAGCTTGACAAAATTTTAACTGAGTAAAAAAAACAACTTAGCACAAAGTACTTAGTGCACAAATGAACATTTTCCTGCTGCTCGTTTAACTTACGCAAAGGTTTCGCTTTTTGGTTGAACAAAGTATTCGGAGAAATTGACAAAAGTTACAGTGAAATGTGTTAAATTTGTCGGCTAATGAGTATTTTGATTACCATTGCAGCCATAATGTGGGGGCAGGAAGCATAAGTGTGCTTTCTATTAATGATCAATCCTTCACATACACGAACTTCAACTAGTGTTAGAGCAGCACCGAAGCCCAATTTAAGTTCAGATAATTTGAGGGTTAGAGATACGGAGTGACTAAGTAAGGTCACTGAACAGAACAATGAAAACCGATTGACAAACAGGTTACAGGAAACTTTGAAATGTTACTTAAGAATATGTAGCCCTTACCAATTTATCGTATTTATATTTATGCTCGCAAACCTTCTGCGATTTGCCAAAACGCATTCTGGTCAATTCGCCTTTTTCCTTGAAAACATAACTAATGACATTATCTGTTAACTCAGAAGCGTCTGTTAACTGATAGTAATTCAAATATTTACCTGTTTAAATTCTTCAAAAAGCAGCTAAGTTAAAAGCAATAAATATACTTCAGAAAAAGTGTCAATATAGATGGGTTGAATGACCTTTCAAGTTTCGTTAAAGCAAAATGCACGGAAAATAAACGATAGATGTTTGTGCGGTTAAACTTGGCTAATCTTTGCTGCACCTAAAAACACTGATGCTTAAACCAACCTGTCGAAAGAAAATATCAGCATCTTGATTGTCATTAGGAGTTGGAGTGTACGTAGCACTGTTGTTAACTTCGTGCTCAACCAATGCTCGGGTCGACACGCTTGTCTTCCCCATTGCAGAAAAGAAGTAAAATAATGGTCTTAATTTCTTTTTTATTTCTCTTACATTTCAATCTGAAATATTATTAGAACATTAATTCTGTCCTAATTGACTGTGGGGGAACTGTCTCATTAATGAGGTCAGTAAAATAATTTCTTTATCTACGTCAAAAAGTGCAAAAAATCTTGCATTCTGCAATATTTCAGACATTTATTTATGTCAATAAACTATTCACCCACGAGGCACGCAAGACATTAAAGAAAAAAGATTAACGAACCACTTCAAAGACACATTATTTCCAATGATGAAAGGTGAGACAAGCGACCGAATAGCTTAACATTTCTGAGTGATGACAGCTACAAAGCTTGTTCTTGTTGTGGATTCAAATCTTAAGATATTAGTATTTGGGTTGCGTCCCAAAAATTTTCAAACAGCTGAAGGCAAATTTGCCTCAAACCGTTCGTTGGTAAACTTTCACATGATGCCAGGCGAACAATCCTTCAATTCGACGAACCAATGTTTTGGAAATACGGTAATTTGATATTTAGTTTTTATCAAATTGCAGAGTCTAAAAAGCTCAAATTTTAGGTAATTCTAAAAATTAGCGCTTCTACTTGGACATCTGACCTAATGGTTAGTGTGAAGTTGTTAAAAAGCTAAGTTAATTATATAATTGAAATTATTCAAATTTAAGTTATTGGTATCAAAAACCAACGGACACAGGAACAATACTGATTTTTTGCAGCTGTTGACCGCGTTCAGCCTAACAAAAATTTGATTCGAGGTACGGTTGGTCGGGTATTTAACGCAACATCTAATTGGTTGGCCTTCGATTAGGCGCTTGAAAAGAACAAGACATGCTGGACCAAAAATCAGTATCCAGATAATTGCTCTTAAAAAGAGAGAACCAGACCTTAGAAAAGATAATTGGCAGTAAAGATCAATTAAAAACAACAACAAAGAGCATCAGAAAAGCAAGACTAGACCTCGTGATAATCCAACAAATTTTCTACAATACCCTTACTCAAAACTTAGCCGGCAAATTGAAGAAACTGTGACTTGCGAGTGGTTTTCATAACGCAAAATTAAGATCATACCTCCCATCCTAAAATCATCTTTCGATAGAGACTTGAAATCCCACGTGGTATATGAGATAAAATGTAATGGTTGCTGACCAATCTAGGTTGGGCAGACAAGCCAGCATGCTACCACTAGGATATTAGAACATCAAAAGAATTCACAGGTGGGTCAAAATATTGTTGAATGAAGTGGCTCCACGAATAACATTGAATGGAAAAATCTGGATGCCTGGCCGCACAGTAGAGAAACTCATTACCATTAAAGCTATATACATCAAAAAAATGAAGCCGGGACTAAACCCACGCGATGAAAAAAAGGGGAGGAGCTTACGCTGAAATAATAGTTCAAATGACAAGTTTTTTGTGCATGACGCAAGAGGAATACTTAGGGTTAGGGCAAATTCGAAATTACCCCAGAAATAAAGAAACATAGACAATATAAAAAATTTCTTAATCGGATTGTTTTTAAAGAAAATGTTAACAGCTGTATATAATTGCTGTGAATAGGCTAAATATTGTCAGAACGAAAAGTTTTCCATTAGGTTTCGTAGGATAGTTCCTAGAGTTGGTTAAATGTGGTCTCAGACAAATTTATATATATTTTCGTTTTATCTCTTTTAAATTTTGAAACGGTTTTAAACTGACAATGATCGTAAAGTTCGAAAACGTTGGTTCTAAATAATCAGAATTAAAGTTATTTTGACAAATTTGTTCCTTCTACATAAATTATTCTGTTTAAAAGAAACGTTTTCTTTATATTTAGCGTCATCAGGTAAACTGCAACTAAATTTATTCTATCTAACATTAAAATGACATAAAGTCAACCAATGAATAAAACAGGAAAAAACAGGTTCTCGGAATATTTTTCATCGCTAAAAACAAAATTTTTGAAATTCCGTTTTTCAATACGTTTTCAATCTATCATTTAATATTGTTAATTTTTTTGGGAGTTCTTAACGATGTTTATTGGTGTAAACCAAAAGTTCCGATAGCTGAGCGGTGAAACATTTAACTTAATGCGTTTTAAATTGAGGTAGAAAAAACGGTCTACAAATGTAAAATATATACAAGCAGTTGCACATTTAGTCAAACGGCGTAAAAACAAACAATTTCACAACTGTGAATATTTTTTATCGCCTTTTCACTATATATGCAACTGCTGGTAAAACAATGTCAGGAGAGCCACTCCTTATTCGGAACTTTATCGGTAACTCTGCGTTTAAATCTCAAATGTAAACTAAATATTTTTCTCAAAACTTTTATATTTCGAATTACTCAGTCTCTATATTTCTTGTTTTTCCAGCATCTCTACTCATTTTTTATTAACAAAAATTAAATTCATTTTCAAAAAGTAATGCCAGCAACTCTGTCTGGTGTAGGTATATCTGTACATTTTGGATTAATTCTTTAAATCGGGTTACCTCTCATTTTTTTGAGAAAAACTTTGCTGATGCCTCAAGTTCAAATTTTTGTTTTTACACAACATATCAGCTTTAATGCTAAACATATTCTGTTTGAAATACAACGTTTTCGCTATATCTAGTATCATCACGTAAAATGTAACTTAAAGTTATTGTATCTCTTAAACTCAAATATGAAATAAAACAGTAAAAAAAGAGGTTATCGAAAGATTGTTTATCAATAGAAAAGAAAATTTGGCAAATATTGTATTCCAATTCGTTCTTTATTTTCTATTCAATATCGTTGAAATTAAGTTTATGAGGTTCCGAATACTGTTTATCGGTAAAGGCGAATACTTCTGAAAATTCCTTTTCCAATTCGTTTTTCATTCTGTTTTCAAGATAGTTGAACTTAGGTTTTTTGAAGTTCTTAGTGACTTTCTCCCGTTTAGGTAAAATTTTGGAATTTTTGAATCTTTTGAATTGCTAATATGTAATTTTTGAATAGAGCAGCATGACAACTTTTGACTTGTATTTCAATGTCAACTCCTCGTTACGGGATCCACGGCGCATGTTCAGCAGTGGAATCCTTTGCGCTGTATGCATTGCTTCGAGAGTAATTTGTTTTTGTGGCATTTTGCACTGATCTATTATACTCCAAACAAAAGCAAGTAGTGTGCCACAACATTCGCTTACAATCTGACCTACCATTGGGTCCTTTTTTGATGCTCAGTCATCCGCGTAGTTATATGTCTGCAAGTTTGCCCGACATAGGTGGATTTTTGTCAACTAAATTTTATTTCGTATATCACTTGCAATTTTGGAATCTGATCGGAACCACACTTTAATGATGGTTAACCCGTTTTTAGTTTCCGTGATGTGTAACTCATTGAAAAATGCGTCGTCTTTTGCAGATTTCGTTTAATTCTAATGCTTATTTGGATTCTCTACTTTAAGAAATTGTTTTGTACTTTATCCTATTTTTCGACTTGCACATCGCCGCGGTCTTTATAAAGTCAGCTAAAATGTCCAATTGTCAAATTAACAATGACTGACGACTAAATTTTCTGATTATGGGTTTTTCGCCATATCTTTTCAGTGATTTCGGGGGCTTCGTCAAAGTAATGCCAGTTGTTTGTAGATCAAGAACGCCTATGATAAACACCCTCTCAAATATTTCTTTTATGATAGAGGAAGTGCAGCGACAGAAGTTTAAAATTGTTCCAGTGTATTTTGGCTTCTCGTAACATTTACAAGAGACCTTCTTTGATCATCAACGATGACTGCCATATCCAGGAGGGCTAGTTCATGTTTTTATCCATTTTCCTATTGTTAATTCAAATTGTTAAATCAAAAATTTGTAGCAAAATTTCTTCTAGTTGAAGTTAATTATTGGGGGTCGTCTTTTACATGTTTTATTATGTCGTCTATATATGTTTGAAATAGATTTTGTTCATGTTTTCTATCAATTTTTCTAAGGTAATTCAAATTGTTAAATCAAAAATTTGTAGCAAAATTTTTTCTAGTTGAAGTTAATTATTGGGGGTCGTCTTTTACATGTTTTATTATGTCGTCTATATATGTTTGAAATAGATTTTGTTCATGTTTTCTATCAATTTTTCTAAGGTAATTCAAATTGTTAAATCAAAATTTTGTTCAAAAATGTTTCCTAGTCGAAGTTACTTATTGGGGTCGTCTTTCACCTGATATAATATGTCATCTAGATATCTTTCAAATAGTTTTCGTGTTCTAGTTTGGTTATCAGTTGTTGAGTGTTCACATTCAATTTTTTCTCAAACGATATCCACCATTTGTTCTTGTTACTCCATACTGATATTTCATGTGATACCCGTTCTAACATTTTTGCACTCGGCAGCCTCGCTTTTCAAAATCAATTTTTATGACAGATGGGACATATTTGTTTACAGGTTGTTGTTTCTCCAAAGCTAATCTCATCCTCATTTTTATTCAAAAACTTTCATTGAAGTATTGGCCAAAATAACTACCAGGGAAGCCTTCTTTGCCAAACCATCTTTTTGACAGTAACAGTTGCCACAATTTTAAATTAAACTTTTGTGACTTCTAATTTGAGTTGGAGCTTAAATGTCAATCTTGAGTGAAGATTCGGAGAAATTTCACTGGAGCGAAGACATCGTACAGCAGTTTCGATGGCTTCTGAGACGGAGATATTGGTGTACAGGATTTTGACATCGAGTGACACAATTTGATCATTTACTTCAAACTCCAGATTTTCAATTTTTTCTAGCTATAAGGCTCGATGTTTACAGGAATAGGTGAAACAGGGCAATTTTTTTGTGCAATTTTACCGACCCATACAGTCGCGCTGCTGGTGCGCCGGTCGTTTGTAGTTTCTGATAGTTTCTTCAGTAATGAGATCTTGTTTTCTCATTTCAAGTGAAATTCTGGGAATATCTATTTCTATTTTGAGGTTTATTTTGTCATTTGTTGACTCTATCCTCAAACATTGGGGCAGTTGAGTATTTTTTAAAATTTTATATTGATATTTTGTTTTCTTCATGACACAAACTCTATTACCCTAATCGAAAGGTACAGCGAAGTTTATTGTGTTTAAGATCGTTTGCCACACTTGATTCTCTTTTATGGACTGATGTCTCTCTTAAACTTTCGGAGTACTATCTGATGAATGCCTCACCCTCACAAAGTTCTTCACCAGTAATACCCTGTTCTCCCATAATACTAACTAACTTTTTAACATCTGCCAAAAATTGGGTTGCATTAAATTTGTATATAATTAGGTTTTTTGTCCCGTAAAATAAATGTTTTTAAGGAATACTGGTAGTTTTTTTCCGTGTAGGGTTTTGAATATGTCATCATTTTTCAGAAATGTCTATCACGACAATGCGACATTTTTTAAAATTTTTGATCCATTCTTTTTGAATTGTTTTCTATCGAAGAGCAATTCTTTTTTCATACAAGAAAAACGAGTTGGAAAACAAAATTTTTGAAATTTTTGTTTTCACCGGTAAACAATGTTAAGCACTTCAAAAATCGAAATTCATCGAAAGTCATCTTGAATAAAAAATTAAAAACGAATCGGAAAACGAAATATTTTAAATTTTTGTTTGTACCCATGAAGGATATTCCGAGAAGCTCAGAGTTTACTGTTTTCTTTATTATTTGAGTTTAAATTATTTTAATTGTTGATAGAATAACTTTCAGTTGCGTTTTACCTGATGATGCTGGATATAACGAAAACGTTTGTGTTTAAAATAGAATAAATTTAGTTTTATAATTGACTTGGATATTAACAACGATTTTGTGAGATTTAGGCGTAACCAAAACTTTGCTCACAATATCAGAGGTAATCCAATTGAAAGAGTTAAACCAAAATGTACAGATATACCTACGCCAAACTGGGTTACTGGTTGTACTTTTTGAAAAGGAATTTTAATTGGCTGCAAAAACGAAAAATCTGGAGAGCGAATGGTTCGATACATAAATTTTTTTAGATAAAAATTAATTCAGCATTTGAGATTTTAACGCAGAGCTACGGATTAAGTTCTGAATAAAAAGTGGTTCATCCGGACCTATATAATCAAGTATTTGCATATCTACTCAAAAGGTGATTAAAAATTATATTCACAATTGTGAACCTTGTTTTTACGCCATTTGACTAAATACGCAACTGCTTGTAACTAGTTTACATTTAACCATATTAGAGCGTTTTTTCTTCTTCTCCCAATTGAACCGAAATAAATTAAATTGTTTACCACTCAGCTATTGGAGCCTTATAATAACTCACTTTACAGTCGCTTTGTTTTCACCTTAATAGACTCTTATATGGATATGGAAACTGCAACATCATTGAAAAACTACGACAAACCTAAAACCTGGACTGCAAAAGGGGGAAAACCACCTATGACGTTTTGCCTTGAAGTTCATTTTGCTACTACTACTACTACTACTAATACTACCAAAGATTCATTTCCTGAAAAGAGCAATTGAGGTCACAAAAAATCCGATTGAAGCCGTTTTTCAGCGTATATTTTTATTTTAGGCTTTCGGGATACTATTTAAAACTTTCGGATACTTATTTAGGCTTTGGGATACTATTAAAGCAAAAAAGGCTTCCAGAGGTGTCAGTCGTGATCCTGCCTTAATAAACATCGAGAAAATTTGCCCTTCTCTCTATCATTCTATATATAATTCATATCATGAACAGTCAAATTTGTTTATTAACAAACATACAATTTTTTAATTATATCTTCTTTTTTCGGGTGACTGGCTGTATTTTTTGCTAAAACTCTTGGTTCTGATCAGACTCTCCTGATTCTCGAAAAGTTTCTGACCAGACTGTACAGACTCTGGATAGCGCTCTGTTGAGACTATCCAGACCATACCACAAAATTATCCAGACCTTAGACCACGCTCTGATAAGATTATCCAGACTTTTGATGGGGTCCTGATCAAACTACCCACACCGTAGACAAGGATGCTACCCTCTGTGGAGTGTTCGCGCTTTACCCGCCCCAGTAGAGATGTCGAATTATGAAAAGACCGTGGTCGACCTATATCGGGTATAAAAAGACCGTTGTCGACCAATGTTGGGTATGAACAGATTTTAGGTCGACCTTAATAGAGTTCGTCGGCTTTAGGTCGACCGATATGGTCATGGTCGACTTTAGGTTGACCGATATGGTCATGAATTACTTTAAGTCGACCGATATGGCACTGGTCGGCCTTGGGTTTTAACTGATGCGTTTTTGCATATAATGTAGTTGCAAATGTTAATGGTTTTGCTTCAGATGGCAAAAACTTTTGGCCAGTGACAAAATTTCTTTTTTAAAAAATCTTTGTTCCAGCCAAGATATTATCCTTCTCTTTTACATCATTGAGATGTTTCTAGTGCATTTGATTTTATCTTTGTACATACGGAGTGCTCAGCACTGGGATTTAAAGAACCCATGAACCCCTAAAAATGCACCAAATATTTGGTAAAAAAGACCTATGAAGTAGACTTTAGGTCGACCGTACTGGATATGAAAAGACCATTGGTCGACTTATGAAAAGACTGTAGGTCGACGGTATCATCTATGAACAGATTATGGGTCGACCGTTATCCGGGTATGAAAAGACCCTAGAGTCGACCAATATTGGATATGAAAATACCGTTGACCGACTTATGAAAAGACTTTAGGTCGACGTTACTAAGGGAGTCGAACGTGTATTTAAGGTAGGGAAACTACCCCCCATGTCGACTTTATAAGTCTTTTCATAAATTCGACCAGCCGTGCGCGACCCAAGTCGGTCTGATCAGGACTGGTTTGGGTCGCGCAACTCATCCTGGGTGGATGTTCTGGCCACAGACGAGTTTGCTTGCCAGGTAGTGTCATCAGCAACGTTTTCAAGCGCAATTGGATCTTATTACAGACGTTTCCCAGCTATAAGGTTCCGATCAGAGACGTTTTTGAGCGACACTGGGGCTGCCCAATGAAGTTTCATACGCAATTTAATCCTGTTAGAGGAAGTTACTAGCGCAATTAAGTTTGTTCATAGGACAGCTCCGAATTCACGTTAGTCTGATCAGAGGACGTTCTCAGCTCATGTAGACCCAACCCGAGGAATATTATCTGAAAAAAATGCAGAGCTGCAAAGACTTTTTTCTGTCGATTATTTTATAGTATCTCACAACCAAAAAAAAAAAATATTTTTGATCGGATTTTTATTTGACCTAAATTGGCCTGTTTTAGTGAGAAAATCTGTTGCAAAAAGGTCACATAATGAGCAACTGCAATAAAAGACAGGTGAAATGCAAACGTTGGCTGTTCAATTAATTATTAAATTGAATGAAAACATCACCTTGAAGAATGCAACATATGAAAAAAGATATTTGAATTTTGCATATTCGTCGTATAAAATTGGAAAAGACTGGTACCTGAGCTCTGGTTAAATTTTGGCAAGACCTCGTCTGGAGTACTAAATTGAGAAAAAATTACTGCAACATATAGGTTCAAGATAAAAGATTTATTTAAAAGTTCACGAAAAAAGTCCCGGAGCTTTGTCAGAAAATGTAGAACTCTCAGGCCTAAACTTGAGACTAGGAAGACTGGACAAAACCTTTGAGGTCTACAAAATCTAGAGCGAATTATTTCATTAACAAAACTAGGCTCGCAAAACGCAATCATATACAGCAAAATTCCTGTCTTTGAAGCAAATTTTACTCAACTTGATATTGGTGTTTTGTTTTGATATTTATATCAACCGGCCCTTATGTTGAGTTTGGCTTCAATTGAACACGCTCAATCAAATTAAGAAAAAAAAATTTTTGATGCTATCAAACTAATGGTCACGATCAACTGACTGCACGTGGAAATTAACTTAATTCGTTGTTAAAAAGCTAAGTCAAATATAAAATTTAATGTAAAAACCTATTCGCTATATCTAGCATCATCAGTTAAAATACCACCTAAAGTTATTCTATTTATAATGAACAAACAGTAAATTAGGAGGGTCGCGGAATATTGTTTATCGTTAAAACAAAAATTTCTGAAATTTCGTTTTTCAATTAATTTTTAGTTTTTTATTCAAGATCGTTGACTTCAGACTTTTTCAAGTTTCTACTGTCTTTCTCCCCTTTGATTAATATATTGGGATTATTTCATCAATTGAACGGCTAAAATGTAAATTTCGAATTTAGCAACATGACAACTGTTAACTAGTATTGCAATGACAACTCTTGGTTGAAGTACGCATCGGTTGTGTTCTGTAATGGCTTCTTTTGTGCTATACGATGCTCTGCCTTCCCTCTGATGGTCTACAGATTTTAAGTTTCCGTGTGGTGTAGATCGCTGTAAAATACGTTATCTTTTGCAGCTTTTGCTTAAATCTAATGCTCAATTGGACTCTAAACTGCAAGAAAAATTTCTTTCTGCTTTAGCTTATTGTTTGACTTGCACTTCGCTATTGTCTTTGCGGTCTTTTTAGATTCAGCTAAAAAATTTTCAATTGTCTGATTAACAATGCCTGACGACTACCTTTCAAGAAGGTGATTTTTTTGCCATATCTTTTCAATCATTTCATGGGCTTCGTCAAAGTAATGCAAATTGCTTGTAGATCAAAAAAGCTTATGAATAGTACGCTCTACAATATTTACTTTATGCTGGAGGGGAGCTCAGTCACGGAATTATACAATTGTTCAAGTGTATTTTGGCTGTGATACCATTTACAAGAGATTTTTCTTTGTTCATGAACGTAGACTGCCAAATCCACGTCAAGCTACAGAAATTTAGAATTGTTCCAGTGTCATTATACAGGAAGGCTAATTCAAATTTTTTATCCATTTTTTTCCATTTTACACTCCAAATTTTTATGCAAGTTGTTTCTTTGTTGAAGCAAACTATTGGGGTTGTCTTTTACTGTGCAAACGATGTCATCTTCGTTTCATTCAAATAGGTTTCATTTTCTAGATTGGTTATCAGTTGGTGAGTTTTCACGTTCAAAGCTTTTCCAAACAACATCCCCAGTTTTCCGTTTTGCTCCTCACTTTTATTTCGATGATTTACTTGATACCAGTTCTCACATTGTTCGCACTCTAAGGCCTTGCTATTCCAAACCACTACTTGATGACAGGTGAGACATTTTTAAAAACTATTAACAGAAAACTGGCCAAATTCTGTCTGGATTTTGTCTTCATGAGAAAGAACGTTAACAAAAAACTGGCCAATTCCGCTTTGTATTTTGTGCTTTAAGCCAGCCAGTTGTTCTGAATTAACTTATAGTATACTTCTGATGAATATGAGTTGATTCGTATGAAAAAACAACTAGGTTATCTTGAATAAAACTGGCTTCGAAAAAAAAACATTTTACGTTGTAAAATATTCTGATAGTTTACTTTTGTCAGATGTTTCTTTAACCCAAATTCAAATACCTGTAAATTTACAGTTCTATCCAGCATTTGCAATAGTAATAGATTGCAATTTAATGACACATGATAAATGAAAGATTAAAAAAGTTTGTAAAAGATGGAACACTCCCTCAGTTTATTATTCTGTGATACGCATGTTCATCAATTAAGCGGCCGTGGATAATATAACGTAAGCTGGTGGGGACAATTTTTTTGAATTAATTTATTTGTTTTGGAAGAAGTGCATTAGCCTTTAATTCGATCACTCTTAAAATGGGGATCAAAATTTTACGGTTTCTTTTATCAAATGAGATTTTGATAAAAAACAAAAACGTACACATTCAAAATTCACTTTATCTGTTTCTTCAAAGAATAAACTATATGTGAACTGATTTGAAAAAGACGTATAGCAGAAACTATACTCAAATATGGTAAATTGAGTTGAAGAGCAGAAGCGATACTATGGTAGGATACCAATGGTTTGATACCATCGATGGTTTGATACAATCGTCCATATTTTTCATAACTTTTTAATTGAGATAACAAATGTGATTGTCTATGGCAGCACGTAGATGTTTACAGTTTTTATGGTTTTTCGAAGCTTTCTGAAGTCTTTTGAAGTCTTTCTACAATTATTTCGAAGCAATATGGAACATTTTTTGACTACACAAACAATTATAAGCTCACTGTCAATTCTTGCCATTTATTTTTTGTCTGTGAAGTATATTAAAGTTCCTTAAAATATCATAATTTTTTTAAAAAAAGCAGTCTAAATCTCTAACCAGATGGTCAACACGCCTTAGATCAATCTGATTTGACAGAACGTCCTTAACACAAACTTGTTTTGGTCGATCCGCAACAGAAGGGTTGATGTACTAAATAACAGAGATTGAGTAATTTAGACGTTGCAAGTGTTCTAAAAACAATTTATTGTGACAAGGAATCAAAAATATTAAAGATATAAGCAAAACGGAATGAACACTGTTATCATATTGCAATTAGAAAACTTTTCATAATGGACTGATTAAACGAAAAACAGAATAGCATCTGGTGCTGATACTCTAAACAGGTTTAAAAACTGAAGCGTTGAAAATAACTTTCTACTCTCAAAATTTTTTTGATTTGTTTGTGTGTTTTTTCTATCATTTGAGAAATCGATGCAGTTACCAAGATTAGAATACCATACGCAGTCATTTTTTATAGATTGGTTTGTGGCAGCTTTTTAAAGCATCGCTGGAAGGATATAGTAGTTTGCTAATTGGTTTAGAATGAAAATCAAGTGCGGCTAAATTTTGCCTACAATTTATAATGCTTGTTCTTCCAATTTCTATTGGAATTTGAAATGTTGGGATTTGGCTCTCTGATGATTTCAAAACAATCTTTTTCTAGTAATGGCCAGGAATTAAAATACGAATTGCCGGTAGCAAAACATGGTATTTCTGCTTTCTTTCGAAAAGACTGAGTACAAAAAATTATTGTTCTAATTTTTGTCGTCAGCAAAGGATTTTCTCACTGCGCCTGAATTTACAGCTTGCTTGCTTCCCCTCAAACATAATATTAGAATGCAATCATTTTTTTTTACCGTACTAAGTGAAAGCAACCATTTCAAGGAGAACATTAGTGATTTTCTTTTAATATAATTTATAATATTTTTTATTTCTCAGTGTAAACAGACAAATTTTCTGGCAGTTACTTTAGACAGGATTTTTGATAGGCTGCTTATCGTCTACGAGATAAACGTTTGCAGTCCTCGCCAGCCAACCCAAGGATTGTTGAGTATGTTGTCTGACTTTTAAAGTTGTATCTTACACTGTAAACGAGGAACACCTACTACTTTTCTAATTTTTTCAACAAAAATGAGGGAACTTTTTGTGAACCCAAATCTTTTGTTCCTACACCTATTGATTTTTATCAATGGATCGCAGACTAACTTATGTGGTATTAATTTAGAGATCTTTACATCTAAAATTTCACTCCAAAGAACAGTTTCCAAATATATGCTATGTTAACAAAACTTTTGATCAGAATTTTGAAACAAATTGAAACTATTCCTAATTAATGAAAGTTATGTTTTTCCAATGACATCACAGACCAGCCACAATGTTATCTTCTGACAAATGTATATCCCTTGATTTTCAATACGTCAAAAATTAAGCAAAATGCAAATTTTTCTACGACTTTTAAGAGAATTTTTCCAAATTGTCTGCCAAAATTTATATAAATTATAACTTTTTGATAATATTTTCAGCATTTCATTCAAGGAATATTAACAAATTATCATTATTTTTCTAATTTAGTTCTGTCTTGCGATTTAGTTTAATTTACTAGTGACTTAATTGAAAAAATCCCAGAGCAACAAGTTTGTTATTCTGGTAATTTCATTGATATCTGGAATAAAGAAAGCAAGAAAAATATTTGTTTGAGAAAGCAGTTTGAATATTTTTTGCCCCTAAAATTCAGTCAATGGGATCAAGTTATACTAGTCTTTTTACTCCTTTTTTGTTGATTTGGAAACTTAGTCAAGATCTTGAGAAACAAAAATGGAAATTCCGTTATCGGTGATTAATTGTTCATATTGTTTGCGGTAACTCATGTAAAATTGTACAAGAAGGTTTTGTGCTTTGACTATTTTAATTAGAGAATCAACATTGTCCGTACACAACCAAAAACACTTGGTTGCCCATTGAGTATTTTTTTGCAAACACATTTGCAAAAAAAGTTCGCAATGAAACTCTGACATTTTCTTCAATTTGATATTAATTTTATATGATATTAATTTGATATTAATATGATATATATCAACATTGTTTTTTATCAGAGTTTTTTTTTCGTTTCTAAAAATTTTAATACAAATTCGTATAGGCATGCCATATAATCAACTGATATTTGGCCCATAATTTCACAACTCATAGCTTTTGGATATTACTTTGTTATCGTCCGTATAGATCTGCTAACACACGGTGACTTTCAATATCAAAGAGCGACATTCTTAAAGCCAAACCAGTATTTTAATCGAAGAACAAGTAGGCTCAGGCGTCAAATTGCTGTTTTAATATAATAAAGAGAAAATTTTTTGCTCCCTTTTTGTTCCTGTGCGGTGTTTTGACTAAAGTATGCCTCCACTTCTAGCTCTGTTCTTTTTCTGTTCTACTTTTCCTTCGGCGGAGTAACGAATGTTTGTTTTCTTTTTTTTACTGATAACTGTTTAAAACATTTTTGACGTCTATTGTTCCATCTTGTAATAATTTTTTGATATTGTAGAAAAATTTTGATCTGATAAAAATCTTTCCATATATTTAATCAAAAATTATAAAAATTTTTGTGAGGTTCAAGGATGTTTCAATCTTTCTTTGTGATTTTTTATGAACATATCGTTAAAGAAAAAGTTCCTAATGTTTCTCATAATGTCTGTAAAATCTGTTGTTTTGTTTCTTTCGATTCAATTCTCCGCTCTTGACTAACAATTTTGATGCGCATTTGATTGAAAGTATTTGATATACATAAATAATTAATAAACGAGCAATTTTTCAAGCATTTTGTGATGCTGTAAACCAAACAAATCTTAGATTTAAGTAGGCTATGATAAGGGTGCCTTATTAAATGTGGGCAAGATTAAAAGAGTGCGTCTGTTATCTTTTTTTCTAGTTTCATTTCGACTTAGTTAAGATTATAAAGAAAAGGTTTGCCTAACGTAATTTTAAACTAATATGTTGAAAATTCAGCAACACAATATACAATTATTTTTGTAGTGTTCAAACACACTGGCTGTGAAATGCAAAAAATCACTAAATCCTTTATGTTCAAATAGGAATCAAGACTCAAACTTTTAGGGTTCTTTGAAAAATTTGATTTTGTTACTTTTTCGCAAACGAAAGTCAAAAATTGATTTTGTCTGCTGGATGAGATTGTTTTTTGCTGCACAATTTCAATCATAACTCTCTTCCAATAAATTTATTTTATTGTTGACGCCATTTATGCAAAATTCTAGTTAAAAAATCTTTTCTGCGGTTAGTTAATGTCTATTCAATAAATTTGTCGAAACTTATTTCAAAAGCATAAAAGTGTGCTTTTCAGATGTCTATTGAATTGAGATTTGAGATTTCTAAAATATAAAACTTTTAGCTGATATTTTTTTTTCAACCTTATTTGATTAGCTCATTCGATTTGAGAAAAATTATTATTATCAAATCAACCAGGCTGTCATGCTGTGATTCTGTCAATACTTTCATCTCTAACTCGTGACTTTTGGTTGCCTTTTCGCTCAAAGTGACCTCTATTTTTTGGAGTCTCTCTCTCTCATCACTTTGCCTGAAATCATTTCAAGTTTTTCATTATTGAGTTAGTCATTCATTCTAACTAAAACTCAATTAAACAGGTGACGAAAATAGAAAAAATTTTTCGCTTGAATTAAGGTTGAGCAAAAAAAGTAGGTAGGGCAATAATGCAGGAAAACATGCTTCAGCATTACGTTTTGAAAACCACTTTAAATGAAATCAGGGACAAAGCGCATATTGCAGACAAAAAAGAAAAAAGCGCAGCTAAACTCTTTAAATCCTTGATGCGTAAATTGGCGACTAATCCCCCCATATCAAAAAGCTAGATGAGATTCGGTGACGAGATCAAAAGATTAGAGTCAATAACTTATCACCATTTTTTGCACAATTAGAATGCGAAAACTATCGACGTAAATACCAGCGTTTGAGCGTGTCAGCGTTTTTCGAGCTCGCTTACATTCCTGCTTTCCTGCTATTCAAGTACGATGTAGTTTTAGTTTTTTAATGTGTGTACAGTAACACAAACCACACAGGTACAAATGAGCCGTTCTGAGACACAAAAAGGAGCTCTTTATGTTTGTTTTCAGAGTTCTATGGCTTGTTTTTTTGTTTATCAAGATAGAGAAAAGTGTTTGGCTTGTGTTTTAACTCCAGTTAGATTTGTTTGAGTAACTTTCGACCTGGACGAACTGATAAAGCAAAAACAAGCAATGAAAAAACCAAAAGGCTTTATTTTTTTTGTATCATAGCCACATATTTTTGTTAGCTCTCTTAAAAATAAGTCCCAAACAAAGAGTTCATTGCTATTTAAAAATTACTAAAACATTTTTGGTTCCTCTGAGAAATCCAATATTTTATTTTCCCTCTTTGTTTGAAGCTTGAGTCATAAAACAAGTGCTTGCTCATTTTCAGAGAAGATTGCCGAAACTCAATATTGGTAACCACATGAATCGTTTCTGAAAATCAAGTCAAATTTGGGAATATAATGTGTTGTATACTCTCAATTGCATAGGTGGGAATATTCTGTGTATCGCACAGAAGCGTGCGAGCCTTCTTGTTTTATATCTAAATCTCCCCGAACCAAACTCCAAGTACGAATCAGTTCTGGGCACGTTTAAAGGCAATTTCTCATCAGTACTGATTCATGTCAGTTTTTTACTTGGCATACATGCGCCCATACTGATATTACATTGGTCAGCCTTGAGCCAATTCTGATTTTCTGCTTGCCAGACTGGGGCAAATTCTGGTTTTTTAGTTGCCAGACTGGGCCCAATCCTGATTTCTTACTTGCCAGTCTGGGGCCAATCCTGATTTTTCACTTACCAGACTGGGGCCAATTCTGATTTTATACTTGCCAGACTGGGGCCAATTCTGATTTTTTACTTGCCAAACTGGGCCCAATTCTGATTTTTTACTTGCCATACTGAGGCCAATTCGGATTTTTTACTTGCCAGACTGGGACCAATTCTGAATTTTTACTTGCCAGACTGGGGCCGATCCTGATTTTTAACTTGCCAGACTGGGGCCAATCCTGATTTTTTACTTTCCAAACTGGGGCCAATTCTGATTTTTTACTTGCCAGGCCTGCCCAATTCTGATTTTTTACTTGCCAGACTGGGGCCAATTCTGAATTTTTTACTTGCCAAACTCGGGCCAATTCTCATTTCTTACTTGCCAGACTGGGGCCGATCCTGATTTTTAACTTGCCAGACTGGGGCCAATCCTGATTTTTTACTTTCCAAACTGGGGCCAATTCTGATTTTTTACTTGCCAGGCCTGCCCAATTCTGATTTTTTACTTGCCAGACTGGGGCCAATTCTGAGTTTTTACTTGCCAAACTGGGGCCAATTCTGATTTTTCATTTGCCACACTGGGGCCAGTTCTGACTTTTTACTTGCCAAACAGGCGCCAATTCTGATTTTTTTTACTTGCCAGACTGGGGCCAATACTAATTTTTTACTTGCCAGACTGGGCCCAATTTTGATTTTTTACTTGCCAGACTCGGGCCAATTCTGATTTTTTACGTGCCAGACTGGGGCCAGTTCTGATTTTTTACTTGACAGACTGGGGCCAATTCTGATTTTTTACCTGCCAAACTGGGGCCAATTCTGATTTTTTACTTGCAAATTTGGGGCCAATACTGATTTTTTTTACTTGCCAGACTGGGGCCAATACTAAGTTTTTACTTGCCAGAGTGGGGTCAATTCTGATTATTTTTTACAGCCAGACTGGGGCCAATACTGAATTTTTACTTGCAAGAGTGGGGCCAATTCTGTTTTTTTACTTGCCGTACTGGGGCCAATTCTGATTTTTTACTTGCAATACTGAGGCCAATTCTGATTTTTTAGTTGCCAGATTGGGGCCAATCCTGATTTTTAACTTGTCAGACTAGGGCAAATTCTGATTTTTTACTTGCCAGAGTGGGGCAAATTCTGATTTTTACTTGCCAGACTGGGGCCAATTCTGATTTTTTTTACTTGCCAGACTGGGGCCAATTCTGATTTTTTACTTGCCAAACTGGGGCCAATTCTGATTTTGTACGTGCCAGACTGGGGCAAATTCTGATTTTTTACTTGCCAGACTGGGGCCAATCCTGGTGTTTTACTTGCCAGTATGGGGCCAATTCTGATTTTTTACGTGCCAGACTGGGGCCAGTTCTGATATTTTACTTGACAGACTGGGGCAAATTGTGATTTCTTATACGTGCCCAGTACTGAATCGTACTTGGAGTTCGGTTTGAGTAATCCTTCGTCTGAATGAGCTTTGGAACAATTTTCCATTAAAGTTATTGTAGGGTAAACAAAACGCTCAGTGGCAATAATTGAATGCTTCATATTTGCGTAGATCATGCCAAATAGAGCAAGCATCCCCCATCGAAGTGACACTCTCTCACACCTGACCTCTAACAACCTTTACGTCATTATTATTTACAAGAAACTGTTGAATAAACAAAATGTAAACAATTAACCTTTACATTGCGTAAATTAGGCTAAATATCAGTGATCTTTTAACTTCTGTTAAAAGATGACTTACCTAAAATTCGCGATATTTTTATCTTTTTCTATTCTGTCAACGAATAGTTGGATTTTGAGGAAGAACGCTTTGAACAAGGAGGGACAACGTTGTGAACAATTGACAGAGGAAATTGTCAATCAGTTCCAGGTAGGCAACATTTATCTTCTAGCATAGCCAATTAATTGTATGGCGATTTTTTAGTTTATTTGATTTCAATTTTTGAAAAAAATAACTGAATTTCTAAACACTTGGTTTCCAAGAAACTCACCTCATATTAAACGTCAATTGAACCGAGAATGAATCATTTTTGTTGTTTTTTGGCAAGTAGCAATTAGGTATGCAAATCGGGTCATTTCCGCATAGTTTTATTTTTCAGTTTCTGCAATTTTGTTTTCAGTCCATTTCATCAAATATGCACTATCTATGGACACAATGTTATGCTAGATTAAAACAAAAAAAATGTTAATCTCTCATAGCTGAGGTGAGGCTGGTTTTTTTTTGTTGTTTACATAATTGTCTCGGAGAATACCGACAGGTTTAAAACAAAATTTACTTTTAGTTTATGAAACAAAATGTTATTACGTTAAGAACCACTACTTTAGAAAAAACTGTGCTCCACGCAAAAAGTTCATTCAAATTAAATTGACCATGAAAAGACTTTAGCTCTAATATATAACCATCTTGACATTAGCTTGACCAAAATTTTTTGCTGCTCTACTTTACTTCAACGCTCGATTATAACTCGACTGAAACATGATGCTCGACTTTAATTTGATCCGAATCATAAGGCGAGAAAAACTCATTATATGGGTCTGTTTTTTGGCTAAGGCATCATAACGTAGACACCATGGCTTATAATGTAGTCAGCAAACATGTTTCTTCTACTTCAAGAATTTAATTCCGAAAAACCAATATTGAAACAAAATACGAAACCGACACTTAAGGACTTCGGGAATAAAATCATCAATTTTTGTTGCTAATGACAAGAAGGCATTTATTAAAGTTAATCTACCTAGTTTCATTCGATCAAATACCTACCTAGTTTCATTCGTTCTTCTACTTTGGGCAATAATCCCTCAGTGATATTTTTCAATTAAGTAAGCAGTAATAGGGCGAGCAAGGCTCTCCGGCGAGGGTGTAGACCCCATGTATTTAAATAGGTTATAAGGTTTTTTTGAGAAAGGGTCTACACTAATGTATAAAGATAGGGTAAAAATCTAGGGGCACCTACATATATTAAGATTAATGGTACTTCCCATGTATTAAGATTACGAAAAGCCGCCGCCACGTATTAAGGTTAAGAATTGCCGCCGCAACTTATTGAGAATAGGAATAGCCGCCGAAATGTATTAAGATAAGGTATAGCCGCCGCAATGTGTTAAGATTAGGAATAGCCACCGCAACGTTTTAAGATTAGGAATAGCAGCTGCAACGTATTAAGATTAGGAATAACCGCCGCAACGTATTAAGATTAGGGAATAGCCGCCGCAACGTATTAAGATTAGGAATAGCCACAGTAGTATAGTGTGAGTAGATCAGCCCTCAAAAGTAACAATAAAATTCAATCAACTTTTTTACATTACTAAATTAAAAAACCATTTCAAGGAGAACTTTAGTGCTTTTCTGTTAATAAAATTCACAGTTTTCTTTGTTTCTCAGTGTATACAGACAAATTTTTTGGCGGTTACTTTAGACAGGATTTTTCATAGGCTGCTTATTGTTTACGAAATAAACGTTTGCAGTCGTCGACAAACCATTAATTGTTGAGTAAGTAGACTTCTAAAGCCGACTTCTAAAGCTGTATCTTACATTGTAAACGAGGACCACCAACTGTTTTTCTCGCTGTTTCGCGAAAAATGAGGGAACTTTTTGTTAACCCAACAAACCTTCTGTTCCTACACTTTTTAATTTTTATCAGTGGTTCGCAGACTAACATATTTAGTATTAAATTAGAGATCTTTACATCTAAAATTTGATTTCAAAGAACAGTCTCTTTAGATATATGCTAAGTTAACAAAATTTTTGACGTATTTTCAATACGTCAAAAATTAGGCAAAATGCAATTTTTTTCCGTCTTTCTCGAGAACACATTATCATTATTTTTTCAATTTACTTCTGTCCTGCCGATCAATTTAATTCACAAGTGATTTCGTTGAAAAAATGCCAGAGCAACAAGCTTGTTATTGTGGTAATTTCGTCGATATCTGGACAAGAGAAAACAAGAAAAGTATTTGTTTGAGAAAACAATTTGAAAATCTTTTGCCAATAGGTTCGGTCAAAAAGATCAGTTTATTTTAGTCCTTTTACTCCTTTTTTGTTATTTTGGAAACTTAGTCAAGATCTTGACAAACAAAAATGGAAATTCGGTCATCGGTTATAAAGTGTTCATATTGTTTGCGATGACTCATATAAAATTGTAAAAGAAGGTTTTGTGTATTGACTAAGTTAATTTGTTTTTTGTTCAAAGTTTTTTCGTTTCTAAAATTTTTAATACGAGTTCTTATAGGCATGACATATACGCAATCAACTGATATTTTGCCCCTAATTTCACATTTCATAGTTTTTGGACTTTGTAATCGTCCGTATGGATCTGCTCACACATGGTGACTTTCAATATCAAAGAGCGACATCATTCAAGCCAAACCAGTATACTAATCGAAGAACAAGTAGGCTTAGGCTTCAAGTTTCTGTTTTAAAATACTAAAAAAAATCGCTCCCTTTTTGTTCCGTTGCAGTATTTTGACTAATGTTTGCCTCAACTTTTTCTAGATCTGTTCTTTTCCGTTCTATTTTCCTTCGGAGGAGTAAAAAACGTTTTTTTTTTACTGATAACTGTTTAAAACATTTTTGACGTCTATTGTTCCATCTTGTAATAGTTTTCTGATAATGTGGAAAAAATTTTTTCTGAAAAAAAATCTTTCAATATCTTAAATAAAAAAAAAATAAAAAAATTTGTGAGGTTCAAGGATATTTCATTCTTTCTATGTGATCCTTTATAAACATATCGTAAAAGAAAAAGTTCTTAATGTCTCTCTTAATGTCTGTAAAATCTGTTGTTTTGTTTCTTTTTGATTCAATTCTCCGCTGATTGTCTAACAATTTTGATGCGTTTTTGAATACAAATACTTGATATGCATTCAAAAAAATACGCCAGCAAATGTTCATGTATTTTGCAATGCTGTAATTGAAAAAAAAAATTCTTAGCTTTAATTAGGTTATGGTCAGGTTGCCTTATTAAATCTGGGCGAGACTGAAAGATTACGTCTGTTATCTCATTTTCTGGTTTCATTTCGACTTAGTTAAGATTATCAGGAAAAGGCTTGCATAACACTTTTTTAAAGTAAAATTTCGAAATTTTAGCGTAATAAGGTTCAATTATACCTGTACTGTTCGAACACACTGACTGTGAAATGCACAAAATCACTAAATCCTTTATGTTGAAATAGGAATCAAATTTCAAACTTTTACGGTTCTCATACCTCAGAGTGCTTTGAAAAATTTGATTTAAGCTCTGAATTGTCGTCAATTTTGCTAATTTTTCACAAAGGAAAACCAAAAATTGGTTTTTGTTTGCTTGATAAGATTATTTTTTGCTCTGCGCAATTTCAATAATAACTTTCCTCCAATAAATTTATTTTATTGTTGACGCCAACTTTTTTTCTGCAGTTAGTTAATGTCTTTTTAATAAATTTGTCGAAACTTATTTCAAAAGCATAAAGAGTGTGCTTTTCAGATGTCGATTGAATTAGATCTCTAAAATATGAAGCTTTTAGCGGATATTTTTGTTTTGTAACTTATTTGATTAAGTTCATTCGATTTGAAAAGAATTATTATTATCAAATCAACCATGCTGTGAGGCTGTAATTTTGTCAACAATTTCAGCTTTAAGTCGTGATTTTGGGTTAATTTTTCAATCGAAGTGACCTTTGTTTCTTAGAGTCTGGTAATTCGGAAATTCGGTCATCGGTTATAAAGTGTTCATATTGTTTGCGATGACTCATATAAAATTGTAAAAGAAGGTTTTGTGTATTGACTAAGGTAATTTGTTTTTTGTTCAAAGTTTTTTCGTTTCTAAAATTTTTAATACGAGTTCTTATAGGCATGATATATACGCAATCAACTGATATTTTGCCCCTAATTTCACATTTCATAGTTTTTGGACTTTGTAATCGTCCGTATGGATCTGCTCACACATGGTGACTTTCAATATCAAAGAGCGACATCATTCAAGCCAAACCAGTATACTAATCGAAGAACAAGTAGGCTTAGGCTTCAAGTTTCTGTTTTAAAATACTAAAAAAAAATCGCTCCCTTTTTGTTCCGTTGCAGTATTTTGACTAATGTTTGCCTCAACTTTTTCTAGATCTGTTCTTTTCCGTTCTATTTTCCTTCGGAGGAGTAAAAAACGTTTTTTTTACTGATAACTGTTTAAAACATTTTTGACGTCTATTGTTCCGTCTTGTAATAGTTTTCTGATAATGTGGAAAAATTTTCTTCTGAAAAAAAATCTTTCGATATCTTAAATCAAAAATAATAAAAAAATTTGTGAGGTTCAAGGATATTTCATTCTTTCTATGTGATTCTTTATAAACATATCGTAAAAGAAAAAGTTCTTAATGTCTCTCTTAATGTCTGTAAAATCTGTTGTTTTGTTTCTTTTTGATTCAATTCTCCGCTGATTGTCTAACAACTTTGATGCGTTTTTGAATACAAATACTTGATATGCATTCAAAAAAATACGCCAGCAAATGTTCATGTATTTTGCAATGCTGTAATTGAAAAAAAAATTCTTAGCTTTAATTAGGTTATGGTCAGGTTGCCTTATTAAATCTGGGCGAGACTGAAAGATTACGTCTGTTATCTCATTTTCTGGTTTCATTTCGACTTAGTTAAGATTATCAGGAAAAGGCTTGCATAACACTTTTTTAAAGTAATATTTCGAAATTTTAGCGTAATAAGGTTCAATTATACCTGTACTGTTCGAACACACTGACTGTGAAATGCACAAAATCACTAAATCCTTTATGTTGAAATAGGAATCAAATTTCAAACTTTTACGGTTCTCATACCTCAGAGTGCTTTGAAAAATTTGATTTAAGCTCTGAATTGTCGTCAATTTTGCTACTTTCTCACAAACGAAAACCAAAAATTGGTTTTGGTTTGCTTGATAAGATTATTTTTTGCTCTGCGCAATTTCAATAATAACTTTCCTCCAATAAATTTATTTTATTGTTGACGCCAACTTTTTTTCTGCAGTTAGTTAATGTCTTTTTAATAAATTTGTCGAAACTTATTTCAAAAGCATAAAGAGTGTGCTTTTCAGATGTCGATTGAATTAGATCTCTAAAATATGAAGCTTTTAGCGGATATTTTTGTTTTGTAACTTATTTGATTAAGCTCATTCGATTTGAGAAGAATTATTATTATCAAATCAACCAGGCTGTCAGGCTGTAATTTTGTCAACAATTTCAGCTTTAAGTCGTGACTTTGGGTTAATTTTTCAATCAAGTGACCTTTGTTTCTTAGAGTCTGCTTTTGTGTATCTCTCATCAATTTGCGTGAAATCATTTCAAGTTATACCTTCTGGCGTTATTCATTCTATCTAAAATTGAATTAAACAGGTGGCAAAGAACCAATTTTCGCCTGACTTAATGTTGAGCAATAAAAGTAAACAGGACAAATTATGCAGAAAAACATGCTTCAGCATTGCGTTATGAAAACCACATTTAATGAAATCAGTGACAAAGCGAATATTGTAGATAAAAAAATAAATAAACGAAGCTAAATTCTTGATGCAAATTTTAGCGACAGTAGCAATGCATAAATTGGCGACTAATCCCCCAAATCGTACTTGGAGTTCGGTGTGGGGGGTAATCATTCGATCTTAATGGGCTTAGGAACAATTTTACAGTAAATTTAATGTAGGGTGGCAATAAATGAATTCTTCATACTTAGCGTAGATCATGCCAAATAGAGCAAACACACCTGACCTCTCATAACCTTTACGTCATTATTGTTTACAAAAAACTGTTGAATAAACGAAAGGTAAACAATTAACCTTTACCTTGCATAATTTGAGCTAAATATCAGTGATCTTTTAACTTGTGTTAAAAGATGACTTATCTAAAATTAACGATTTTTGTATCTCTTTTTATTCTGTCAACGAATAGTTGGATTTTGAGGAAGAACGGTTTGAACAAGGAGGGACAACGTCGTGAACGATTCTCAGATGAAATTGTCAATCAGTTCCAGGTAGGCAACATTTATCTTCTAGCATAGCCAATTAATTGTATGGCAATTTTTTAGTTAAAGAATTTTATTTGATTTCAATTTTTGAAAAAAAAACCTGAATTTCTAAACACTTGGTTTCCAACGAATCCACCTTTTATTACACGTCACTTTGAACCAAGAATGAATTATATTTGCTGTTTTTTGGCAAGTAGCAATTAGGCATGCAAATCGGATCATTTCCGCATAGTTTTGTTTTTCAGTTTTCTGCAGTTTTGTTTTCAGTCCATTTTATCAAATATGCACTATCTATAGACACAATGTTATGCTAGATTACAACAAAAAAAGTTAATCTCTCATAGCTGAGGTGAGGCTGTTATTTGTTTGTTGTTTACATAATTGTCTCGGAGAGTACCGAGAGATTTAAAATAAAATTTATTTTCAGTTTACTAGACACAAGGTGGTAAAAGAAAATGTAATTAAACTTAAGAACCTTTACTTTAGAAAAGACCGTGCTCAACCTAAAATGGTCATTCAAAGAAAATTGAGGATGAAAAGACTTTAGCTCGAATATATTACCATCTTGACATTAGCTTGACCAAAATTTTTTGCTGCTCTACTTTACTTCAACGCTCGATTATAACTCGACTGAAACATGATGCTCGACTTTAGTTTGATACGAATCAAGATTCGAGGATAATTCTTTACATGGGTCTGTTTTTTGCCTAACGCATCATAAAGTAGACAATATGCCTTATAACGTCGTCAGTAAACTTGTTCCTTCAACTTCAAAATTTCAATTTCGATGAAACCACCAATGAAACAAAACAGAAAACCGATACTTAAGAACTTTCGAAAGAAAAGGCTACAATTTTTTGTAGCTAATGAGAAGAAGGTTTTTACAGTTAATCTACCTAGTTTCATTCGATCACTTAATTTGGCAATATAGTGCAGCTGCGACAATTGATTTATTTTAAAGATTCAAAAATATTCTGAAATAAATTAGCAGTTTTCTATCTGTTAGATAGGTTTTTACTACTCTTCAGTCTTGTTCCGTTGATACTTTCGTTGAAATGAACAAAAACAGAAAAAAAACTAAATTTTGAAAATCCGGAACCTCAAAAACAAGAAATAGGTAAAAAACTTTTTCCTGACAATTCAAAAGGCCATGCTCGACCAATGAAATGAACTAATCGGGTCTTTCTATAAGCTATTTTCGACCCATGAAAAGAGTTTCCCTAGGCTTTAAATGGGTATCTTCACTGCGCAATTGTAGTCACTAAAGACCCCCCTTCTACTAGATTTTTTGAATCTTTTCACAAACCGAAGTCTAAACACGTTTATTATAAGGTATATATTCTTAAATCTAAATTTTGAGACTCATTGATTGCCAACTAATTGTACCATACGACATGTAGTGTTTAACTCAGCCAAATAACTCGCAAAATAATCTTCAATTTCACGGGAATTTTATTCTTTTGAGTACTTTTAGGACTTGAAGAAAATTATTAGAAAGAATCTTCGAACAATTTTTCTGAAATGTGCAATATCCTACTGAAAAGTTTTCGAGCTACAAATTTGTTGATTTTTTTTTATTTAAAGCAACAATCCCTCTGTGAAGTCTGTTTTTATTAAGTAATTGAAAATAAGGTAAGAGTTAGCAGTATTTTTTACTAAATTATATTAGTTAATAAAACATCAATTCAAAAAATTTCGTATAAATCTTGAAGTGGTTGCAGCAAAATAAATTTCTGTTTAATCTTTTTTAGTTGTTCAGTTCCGTGACTTCCGTTTCTTGGACAAGGTTTTTAAGCAACCAGTTGTATGTCAGGATAGTACGAGCATAATCCGATGATATTTTGAAAGTCAATTTATAACGTTTAGAGTTGTCAAATTATATAATTACGACAAAAATATGCAAGAAAAGTTTGACTCAATTAATTGTTTGCTCCAAAACAGAAATGCTACTATTTTGTTAAACGAAATTTGCAATGAGGAGAGAAATTTATAGGTCTGAGTGCTATTTTGGAAAACGAACATTGAGCGGGCACGCTAATGTTGTTCAATTTGGAGGAAAATTCGATTTTTTTGTGGTTCAGAGCAATCTCAGATCAGCATTAAAAATAATATTCAATTTTTATGGGCTGTAACTTTTTCTGTGTTTCCTGGAAACTTCTTCTCCATTACAAGATAAACTATTTTTCAACAAGAGAGAATAATTGAGAAAACGGTATTTGTAATTTCTTCGCAGGGATAATGAGTGAATATCAAGTACCTACACATCGCAAACGCATTAAACCGGCAATAAATTGACGCGAAGTAAATTGGTACCCGAAGTAGAATTGCGTAGAAATCAAACCCACCTTTCCTTTCTTATATAAAAGAGTTGTCAAAATTTTTGTACTATTTTTCTGTAAAATTAGAAGCACACTGTCATTGAAAAAAACACCCGTTAAAAACTGGAACACCTGGAACAATCAATGTACGTTGCACAACTTACTCAGATCATTCTTGTTAACTTACCAATTTATAAATATATTCAAAATGGCAGAAGCGACATTCGAACTGAGAACATTTAATCGATTTGACTCCTACGACAAGTTCGAAGACTGCTTAGCGAAAAATCCTTGGGTGGATCCCAAAGTTCGCATATGTCAGTGACAACTGAAAACATTCTACCTTTCGCTGGTCAGAACGTTGATTAAATGAAAAAGGCCAGTCGTGAAACATAATCTTGAATTTTTGACCACTGTGATCATACGTTTTTTTTAAAACTTCATTATGGCTAACAGGTTAATAATGGTAATTACATAACAAGCATTTAGGAACCAATTTTTTCCGAAAGTTATTTTATCGATAAAAAGCTATATTGTATTCTTTATCTCCAGTAAGGTATTTCAGGGGCTGGAAAGCAACTATTAACAAATTTCTTTCATTTATGGTTGTCTATTTGACAAGACAATTTGTAATCAGCTGTTGGGAAACAGCAAGAAAACGTATGTTTTGCGGCGCATTGGTCTTTCTCTTCAGATTTCAAGTTAAAAAATTGAAACCATATTTAACTTTCAGGTAGTGAACAAATGGTCCGGTGGCTATTGTGAAAACCTCGGAGAACCTTGCGATGACCTCTGTGAGGAAGCTCGAGCGAAGACACATTTCCCCAAAAAAGAACCTCGCTGGATAGAGTCTAAGTGCGAATATAACGCATGTGTGTGCTATTCACCAGCTAAACTTTTCGGACACTAAAGTGAAAATTTCTATATTGTTTGAAAAATTAGTTTTAGTGACAACAACTTAATACGATTGCTTCTATTTTTGCTGCGTTGTAAAGTTCACTGTTTTATAATAGACTTCGTCACATGATTGTATTTTGATACTTATAAACTGAAAAATCAAAAATTACAACTCATTATTTTTATTGAGGAAAACCCCCTCTAAGAGATGCAACAGAACGCTGGCTTTTTTAAACAATTCTTTAAGCACGCATTCAGAGTTTTCCTCACAGGAGTATATTTTCACACAATGGAAAAACATTTTTAAACACGTTTTCAGAGTGGAAAAAAAAAGATGCTCACTGCAGAAAACAGTGGAAAAAACCAGCAGTTATTTGAGGTTTAACTCCCAGAGATAAGGGATGCAGCTAAGCACAATATCACTCTACTCGAATCAAATGGTTCTCAAATTATTTGAACTTTAATTTTTTTTTTTCAAAAACAGCAAACTTAAAGCTGGAATGACCTATTTTGATCGAGCCATAGACTTGTGGAATAGAAGCAACATGAGGTCAGTAAAACTATGAACACTTTCCCCTTTTCACAGATTGCACAAGAAATATTTTCAGGTTCCGATTTACAAAAAAGTCTCAACATCCAATTACGAGACAAACTGATTCCTCATTATTGTTTTTCAAGAACACCTTAAAAACAAGAAAAGTTATTTTTTAAAATTTTTGTATAACTTTTTACCAATGTTACCTTTGTATATCATTTACAATTTTTTAAAATGGACTCATCACTCTTTTTCACAGAAAACAGTAAAAATATTTTACCATTGTTACCTTTGTATATCATTTAAAACTTTTTAAAATGGAGTCATCACTCATTTTCACAGAAAACAAAAAAAATATTTTACCATTGTTACCTTTGTATATCATTTATAACTTTTTAAAATGGAGTCATCACTCATTTTCACAGAAAACAATTAATATATTTTACCAATGTTACCTTTGTATATCATTTATAGCTTTTTAAAATGGAGTCATCACTCATTTTCACAGAAAACAATAAAAATATTTTACCAATGTTACCTTTTCATATCTTTTACATTTTTTTTAAAATGGAATCATCACTCATTTTCACAGAAAACAATAAAAATAATTTACCAATGTTACCTTGGTATATCATTTATAACTTTTTAAAATGGAGTCATCACTCATTTTCACAGAAAACAATAAAAATATTTTACCAATGTTACCTTTGTATATCATTTATAACTTTTAAAAATGGAGTCATCACTCATTTTCACAGAAAACAATAAAAATATTTTACCGATGTTACCTTTGTATATCATTTATAACTTTTTAAAATGGAGTCATCACTCATTTTCACAGAAAACAATAAAAATATTTTACCAATGTTACCTTTGTCTATCTTTTATAACTTTTTGAAATGGAGTCATCACACATTTTCACAGAAAACAATAAAAATATTTTACCAATGTTACCTTTGTATATCATTTATAATTATTAAAATGGAGATAGCACTCATTTTCACAGAAAACAATAAAAATATGTTACCAATGTTACCTTTGTATATCGTTTATAACTGTTTAAAATGGAGTCATCACTCATTTTCACAGAAAACAATAAAAATATTTTACCAATGTTACCTTTATATATCATTTATAACTTTTTAAAATGGAGTCATCAGTCATTTTCACAGAAAACAATAAAAATATTTTACCGATGTTACCTTTGTATATCATTTATAACTTTTTAAAATGGAGTCATCACTCATTTTCACAGAAAACAATAAAATTATTTTACCAATGTTACCTTTGTATATCATTTATAACTTTTTAAAATGGAGATATCACTCATTTTCACAGAAAACAATGAAAATATTTTACCAATGTTACCTTTGTATATCATTTATAACTTTTTAAAATGGAGTCATCACTCATTTTCACAGAAAACAATAAAAATATTTTACCGATGTTACCTTTGTATATCATTTATAATTTTTTAAAATGGAGTCATCACTCATTTTCACAGAAAACAAAAAAAATAAAGGTTTTCGTTTACCTATGAGGAGACATAGTATCTGGTGTACTCATTCTTTAAAAATTGGTCTTGATCTCTTCCGAGGCAAAAATTGCAAAAAAAACGTTTTAAATTGTTTGCCATTTTCCCGAGATTTTGCTGGGTGTTCTCCATCTAATTAAACATTGTCGTATTATCGCAGCAACTTTATTGTGGATACGGTGAAGTTCACTGTTTCATTGCTTATAAGGGTTTCAAAATTTTTTTCAGAACTATCCATGCCTTCAAAAAATGATTAATGAAAATCGAAACATCGCAGTTAGTGCTAATCAGTTTACGCATAATGTTTCCTTGATATTCAGTTGTAAATAAAGATGAAGACAGGCGCAATTCTTATGAACAAGTTGCAATTTGTACCCGACACAAAGAAAAGTGAAAGTGATGAAACTTTTCAAGTGAAAGGAAAAAATTACGCTCACGGAAACAGTACGAATAATTGTGCGTTAACAGATAAATTTTGGGAAGACGGTACCCAATCGCCAAAAAGATTGCAGATCGTAAATGGTTCAGATTATTGACATGAAGCAAAAAATTTTAGGGGAAATGAGACCCAAATTGAATGTTGCGTTTAACGACATACAGCAGGAGAATTTTGACATCAAGCAGATAATTGAAACCTATATATAAAGAACAAAACAAAGCGAGTGCTGAGTTTGAACTTTAAGTCGACAGCATGTAACTTTAACCCTGATGTTAATTTAATTCGTTTGATTCAAATTTAAAAATAACAACGATATTTACAGGGAAAAAAAAACATTTTGAATCCTTTTCTTATCCAAAACTGACTATACCGAAGTTATCCTATAAAAATTTCGTGGGATCTGCGTTTCCCAATTGCCATTGTATTGCTTGCTAATGCCGCGCTTTCAGAAATCTATAGCTGTTTTTAACATCTGTCAAGCCCGGAATAGCTACACATATATTTCAAGCGGTGTCAAATCTACAGTAAAATTCCTCTGAAGCTTGCCTCTGCTTGAACAAATCCAACTTCTTTTTAATCTCTTCAGTTATTAAACAAATGTAACAAATGCTGTTATTCAACAAATGCTAGGAAAAATGGCTTCTCCTCATAAATAAGGTTCCTCTCCACTACGTTTGGTACCCCAAATTGGCTAAATCGGTCTAGATTTTGACATCATTACAATTTGAAAAACATTTGCTGTTTGTTGTTTTTTAAAAAATTTTTACTGCATCCGCGAAATTCTGATCCAGAATAAAGCAAGTGATCTGGCAACCATTGAAGCATTTTGTAATCATAAGGTTCAATTCAGGTATCTGGCCTCAAATATGTTATACAACGTCTTCCGCGATGAAGAACTACCGAAACTTAGCAAAATACTGTTGAAGTTCTACTGATGACTTAAATTCTTACATCGTTAAGCCAAAAGAGAAAAGGTATTTTTGGAGGAGGGGACTGATTTCACGTTTGACTGTGATAGATTGATATCAAGTCCCACAGGCCGCTAAGGCATGGCCAGATGCAAAAATAGATAATACAGAATGAAGTTATGTCAATTTTGGTTAATTGAACGCATAAAGCTAGTGCTAGTGTTTTAATTTTCTAAACCAATCAGATTCGTTGAAAATTCTATATTTTGGTACGTCTACTTGCTGAGACGTCACCTAAAAGCAAAGCGAATGTTATCTATTAGTAATGCAGCCTTTTTTAAGAAAAAAATACATTGTTCACCGTTACAATCAAGACTGCGCAAATAGTACTTGCAAATTGTAACGTACTCCAGTGAAACAGAGAAACAAAAATAAGGCCATTTTGAACAGATCTGGCAATTTCAAGCTCCAGAATACCGCTATCAATGACCATGAATGATTCTAATTTGCTGTGGGATATAATCCCAAAAAACCACGGGCCGCCTCGCCAGGCACAATTTATAATACGGCTATCTCTAATTTTTTGTCCACCGATAGACATGTTTCTTCCTCAAAATTTGGTTTTCTATATAACCGAATTTACAGACAAGATGAACAGACATTGAATCACGAAAGGGAACCTATGATCGGGAACATGTGACACTAAATACGGAAATTTAACAGAATACTAATTTGAAGGGCAAATATATGAGTTTAAGCGCACCAAACAAAATGAAAAAAAATGCCTATATATATATATATATATATATATATAAAATGAAAATAAATCAAACTTATTTCGATTTACAGAATTTACAGACAAGATGAACAGACATTGAATCACGAACAGGAACCTATGATCGGGAACATGTGACACCAAATACGGAAATTTAACAGAACACTAATTTGAAGGGCAAATATATGAGTTTAAGCGCACCAAACAAAATGAAAAAAAATGCCTATATATATATATATATATATATATATATAAATATATATATATATATATATATATATATATATATATAAAATGAAAATAAATCAAACTTATTTCGATGGTAACATCAGGAATTAGTCAGCGCATTTCCAATGAAAATTTTACTCTGATTGATTGTTTTCTCGTTGTTTACACTGCTAGTCAAGACATACGATTGCCGTTAAAAATCATTAACAATTCCGTTGATAAAAATTGACAATCGTAAAGAGTCCGATTACGCACTGCACCCAGTTCACTTCGTGGAGCGCGGACTCTCTAGGATTGCTAATTTTTGTTATTGGCGGTAATCGTACTTATTGGCTAGCAGAGTAAACAACGAGAAAACAATCAATCAGAGTAAAATTTTCATTGGAAATGCGCTGACTAATTCCTGGTGTAACTATCGAAATAAGTTTGATTAAAATTACGGATTTTTTATTGTAAAAAGACAATAAATGTACTAGAAATTCTGGAAACCTAAGAAATTCAGGCCGACAAAAACAAGTGTTACGTTCGATCCACTGATGATGTGATCAGCGGAAAATTGCTGCGCTCCTCTGAGAATTATAGCACTCAATCAAACCACGCATTGATAACTTTTGATCAAATTTCAAGTAAGAGAACAGGTAGCAATAAAATCAGTAGTCCACGGCTGAAAAATTTTAGAACATGACTGCCACGATTTTAATGAGCGACTTCTGTTCAATCATGCTGTAATCGAAAAAAAGCAGCAAATTATGCACAACTGACCACAGTCAATTTTCTAAAAACAATTTGATGAAAGAGCGTTTGAGTTAGATATTAATAAAAGCGTTTAAAAATTGTAGCAGATCAAAATTAATTTAATTAAAGAGTTGATTGGTTGACCTGTCTTACCCCATAAAACACCGTGGAAAGTTTCTGACGGCTTTTTTCATCTGGCATAATGGTGGTTGTATATAACTCTCTGACCTCTATTTGTTTTAAATGGACATCTTAAATGGGAAATAAAACATCAAACACTAATCTTCAAAGAAAGAATAAATTAGACTAAAAAAGTGAGTTGAATTATGTCCAATAATAAAATCTAAAGCGGAGTTTAGAATTGAACCTCAAAATCAAAATACTACTTGGTATCAGAAATTATTTATGAGTGAATCAAGTTTTTAAAGTTTTTTAAGTGTTCATTAAATATTTTATGAAGGGGAGTTCGGCAAGTAAAAAAAATTTCTGGAGCGTAGAACTTCCATTTTGTTTTAAAGTTTAATCAACTCATTGACTGCAACTCAATAAACGCATAAGTTAAAATTTAACATTATAAAACATTGTTGACATTGTTCGTTTTTGAAGTCAGTTTTAGTGAACATAAATTGAAGCAAAATCAATCGAAGCATAATCATCATGTCGACAGATTAAAGATAAGAAAAGCTGACAGCTGTACTTACAGAAAGAATACATTTGGCAGTTGGCCAGTTCTCCATAAGCAGTAGTAAATTGAATTCACATGAAATCTGTTCAACTTGATCAAAATTTGATTTAATTTTTAGTTCAGACTTTTGCTTAAATTGATGACACATGCACAGTTTGAACAGATTTCACGTTGGACTCAAAATACTGCGGCCTACAAAAAACTGGCCAACTACTTTTTGCATTTTTAAATAATTAGTGCTGTTATTTTGATATTTTTTCTGAATTTAAATCTCTTAAACTTCTGATGATTATGCGTCAGTTGATACAAAAAAAAAGAAACTGGCCGAAGTTATGTTGACTATAACAAAAGTAATTTACCTTGTTAAGTTGCAGTTTGAGCGTTTACTTTTGTCATTGAGTGTATATGACACCAAAAAGGCAAGCGAAAAAGAATCAAATTTAAATCTTCTAACATTGTTGTGAGTCCAAACGCCGTTGAAAATTAAAATTCCTGACGAACTTCAATAATGTGCGCGTTTAGCAAGATTCTCTAACGATGAAAAACGAGCTGCATGTTGTTGTTTTCTAAAAATCCAATCTCATCATAAATTTGATTTTAAATGCATTTCAGATGAATTGAAATGTTTTTACGTTAAAGTTCAACTATATAAGAAAAAAAGAAGTTGATAAAGGTATTCGAAAGGGCTACGGTATTTGAAAACAGAATGTTGCAATTCAAATGGATTGGACACAAAATTAAACCAGTACAGTCTGTTTATAATTCTGATGACGATAAATATCTTTAAAAAATTTCAAATATAGGATAAACGGGAAGATTTATGAATGCGATTTGTCCGGTCTGCTGCTGAGAAAAAATGACAGTTTAGCGCTAGTTTACCCAGCGATCAACTAGCTGATATGTGAAGAACTTTTAATCAAGACGATAACTTCCAGGAGCAGTTAAATATTAAAAATAATATAAACGATTAAGTGATAGTTCGGATTCGATTTCTGATAAGGAAGCGTCAAACTGTACTTAACGAGTTGCTGGACGAACATAAGGACAGATATTAAGAATCGACTACGACTAACGAGTTCTTTTTGTTAACGAAAGCTTCATCAAAAAGTTGCAAAATGTGCTCCATGTGGAACACCTTTTGAAGACATTTCTGGAAAAAAGATCATTCACTCCACTGTGAGCCCTAAAGGTTGTTGCACAGTTTTGTCAGTTTTTGCAAATACGCCAAAGACTATATATTACGTCATATAAAGGCTGTATTAGCAGAACTGGGCGATAAACGCGCAAGGTTTTTCAGGACGAAATATAGGTTTTGTTAACGATGTGGTTAACTTTTTGTCAAGACAAGCCAAAATTCACAACATTTTAACATTTATTAACTTTTTGGTACAAAATTATATCTTTTAAGTACATTCCGGTTAATTTACTTTAATAGCTCAAGTGTTTTATAACATAAAGAGGTGTATTAACAATGTAATTAAAAAAAGCTTAGGTGCTGTCTACTTAATTTCTCAGGTAACTTTGAAATTCAAGCAGCAAGTTGAGAGCAATCATTAACGTGACAGTTTCTGGGAAGTGGAGATTTTTTTAAAGAAAATTTACCAGAACTTAATTTTGTGTTTGTGTTTCTATCTATGGCAACACAAAATTAGTCTATCAATGATTACAATAAAAAATGAAAGTTCAATCTAAACATGATTTTCCAAGAAATCAAAATCAAACATTACGTGCGACCAAAGCCCCTCCTCTGCTCGAGTTTGTCAATTTTTCACAAGTATGTTATTAGTTCACGATTAGAGAGAGAGAGAGAGCTTTGAGACACAGTTCAAATTGGCTTCAAGTTCAACAACAAACTTCTTCAACAAAAATCACAGAAAATAAAAAAAAATAGACTGAGTAGGAAAGCCATCAACTAACCTCATTTGCCTTGCTATTTTCGTCAGCGGCTGGAGTCATTTCAGTCGAAAAGTTGATTTAAAATCTCGAATTTGTAATTCATAACCTGTAAGTAAGGAAGTGATAACTACAATTCGAAATAATGGATAACTTCAACAGACGAAACGGACAATTAAATGAAGTTAAGCAAATTGTATGAAATAGAGTTTATTGTTGTAGTCCCTATTGTTTCCCTTTTACAATGTGTGACAGACGTCAATTTTGAAACTCTATGGCTAATTGATAATTTATGTCTACCCGTTCACTTAATGTCCAATTTCACTTATCAATTGATTTGTTCCATCTATTCTGCCCCCCCCCGCCCCGAAAAAAATTAGTGGACATATAAGTTTTCGCCCCCAAGCGCACGTGCTATTTTTATACATTGTTTTACTCATAACGTGTATATATATATATATATATATATATATATATATATATATATATAATAATATATATATATATATATATATATATATATATATATATATATATATAAATGCGGAGCCAGCATTAGGCTTTCAGTCTGCAGTGTATTGGCAGTAGCCTTCTCTCAGCTGCTCTTTTTTCAATTATACCCCACATCTCAGACTGTTCATTTGGTGAGCATGAATGCTCTTTTTTTGATGACTACGGCCACTTTTTTGCGTCTCAGATTTTCACGTGGTACCATTATTGCAGCCAGCATTGGTCAGGCTATGATCAACCTGAAGCTATGGTTAAGTAAGAGCTCATCATTACACAGACAACTTCACGGAGGCAGGGGATTGAACTCTCACAACTTACCTCTCGGCTAGCACGCCACACTGTGAACTATTATTTGCGCATCAATACTAAACTTTTTTGTCAAAAATTTCATTTTATTGTTTTGAAGCTTCAAGCTGAGTTCAGGATGTTAAAACCTATAGGATGTTAAAATTATAGAGTTCCAGAAAAGCAGAAGTTTATGGAATTTGAAATATTTATTTGTCTACTAGTCAAACAGTTTCCCTAATGCAAGCAAATTTATATTAAAAAAGCTCTGTAAGTTGAAGATTTCTGTCTTGGTTAAGCCCATATTACTTTTTGAACCTCTTTTTACTTTACTTATTGCGGTTTGGAACTTGGTGTGCTTAACGTACATTACCGATCCTCGATGTTTTCATTAAAATCAAATAACTAGTCTGTGTAGAGTTAAGTCAATGCGAATCAACCTAAAACAGATAATCTAAAGAAAATTATTAAGTTTATTATTTTTGTTTACAAGACTTTTTCAACAAATAAAAAACACACACACTTACATATACATAACTATGTAGACTCTGAAAGATTTCAGGGAATAGAATCGTGTTGCAATACAAAAAAAAAACAGATGATCAAAAATTGTACCCTGGAAGGTTGACATGCTACTTTGTACAACATTGCAACTTTGCTATATACAACTGTGCTTACTTTTTTTTTACTGAAAAGGGATTCCTGCAAGTTTGTTTTCAATATTTCCTTTTCGTCAAATTAATAGGGCGACAAAAATTTTTGTGTGTTTTGATTTTCGACCTAAAATCTAGTCAATGCAAAGTAATAATGACACCATTTTTAACATTTTTCGCCTAAAATAATGAGGTCTGATTAATTTCACGCTTGAAATAAGCAGCCGCAGCAGCCATTTATAAAAAAAGATAGTTAAACTTGGATAATAATATGAAATATTTGATTTTTGTTCTGTTAGACAATGAGTCTGGATGGCGTGAAAGCAAAGTTATCGAGGTTGAAAAAAGCTATTAATTTTGACAATTTAAAGTCACGCTTAAATATTTTTATTCTGAAATTGTTATACTCTGCCCGAAAAATATTGAGACTAGGATAAGTTTTCTAATTTTTTGTAGTGAAAACGAGTATTTTTACAATAAGCCTGAAACAGGATCAGACAAAGGTTGAGAGGGAGTATTTTGGGATTAAATTAGGGAAGTGGAGAACAGAGAAAGAGGTTAACAGTGTAAACAAGGTCCACGTGAACAACAGGAACTGGGGAGTAAGTTTGTTGCTGTTAGAGCTCTTCCTTGTTTACCACTTCTGAACTAAACGAGCATTAGTTCCCATTAATCCACTTCCACAATATAGCCTTTCTAACTACTATTAGGTTGCGGCCATTAGAATTGTCTATCCCTGTTTGATTTTGTCTCAATAACCGATAGATATAAACAAGGTGCGTTCGCTAACCAGTTATCTGATAAGATATGTCCAACTTTTGATCACTACACGATACAATTTAAATTCTCAAAGGTTCGAAACAATCACCACATTAATTGTCTATATTTTTCTATTTTTTATAAGATGTTCTTCGTTGGTCCATTAATCACTCTTGTAAAAATTAAAAGTCGGTCATTTTTTTCGTAAATTGGGCGATGTTTGGTTGGTGGGGTTGAGGAAGGCAGGGGGGAAGGGAGGAGGAGGAGGAAGGGTGGGAGGTCAAGCCCTTGAGCGCTTCAAATGTATTAATGACAAATGAATTAGTTAAAATTTTCAAAAATTCTATTCAAAAATTCATTGAAAAACTAGTATTTCTAATAAAAATCAGATAAAGTTGACATAATTTGAGCAAAAATTGTTGCAAGAACAAAATTTTTATTAAAATTGCAATCGTGATTCTAACAGTTATCTTCTCCCTGAATGTAATTATTTACAGCTACTTGACAAAAAAAACAAAAACTCAATTAAAATGTTGGCAACAAAAGAAAGCTTCGAAGTTGATGATTGTCGTGTTGAAGGTCTTTTGAGTGACATTTTCTTTTATTGAGCTAAAATTTTATCAATAAATTTTATCACACTTTTCTAGCTCAAGGGCTAAAAAGTATTCAGGGCATAAATGGACAGTTTACGTCACCAATCTGTCTGTGAGTTCAACATACAACTCTAGATCTGTTCATTCTTTTAAAACACACCTCCCAACTCGTACCCCTCATCCCTCCACCCCCCCCCCCCCACACACACACACACATATCCATACATACACTTACATATTTCTCGTTCCCTGTGCCATTCTTTTTTCGCTTCCCATTGGCGCGGTGCTGCTACAAATTATGAGGGGGAGGGGTGTAAAGGTGTGCACATTCTAGCCCCAAGGATCTGAGGGTATTTGTATATACCTAGAAATCCCCTCTCAATAAATAGCGCAGCATCTGCTTATTTTTACTTTTCCAGCGCTTATTATAGATACCTAAAATGCGTATCTTAAAAAGGTGTATTGTAGAGAGGTTATTTTACAGGGCTATATATTTAGGGTATTATTTAGAAAGGGTTGTCCAGACCTGAGTCTGTGAGTGTCATGAAATGCTCCGAAATTATCACCCAAAATTGTAAAAAAAGTATCAATTGCTATAATGAAGGAAAAACCTAATCTTAAGACCCAGCCTAAACTTTAACCAAGCCCTATACCATTTATGACCAGATTGAGACAAATTAATCAGTGCCGTTCTCAGGAGCCGTTTTTTCTAAGAAGCTCAGCATCAGATTCATACACTTGCACAAAAAACGAATGATCATATGACGGATTTTTATTTAAACAAGGAGGCTCAGTAATGTGCTTCGAAATAATACCACATTAGAAGGCCACTGAGATCTGCCATTAATGAGGCTGCGAGACAAGACAAACAGCAAAATCAAATATTAACGACAAGCATTAATTAAGACTCAAAATTTGATGTCTATTTAAACAAAAACTTAACAGCAAAGTGCAAAAAGCATCAGACAAAACATAAACTAACCAAATTAACTTGTACATCATTAGAAAAGATATGAGAACTGGCCTTAATTAATACTAATTAAAATTTAATTGGTCCGAGCCCACTTGTGGGGGCAACTATACACTCAAATGGGTTTCCTGTCCAGTTAATTTTGGCCGATCGATATATTCATTGAAGAAAAATGTGAGTGGTATCATTAACAAACTTGTCCAGCGAAGAATTTGCAGTTTTTTTTGAATTTTATTTTTTTCGAGGAGTTATAGAGGTTTAAATTTTTGTGTGAACACTTGATATTTGGCATGATTTTGTTCACTTTTAGCTTTAACTTTCGTTCAAATTAAGACTTTTCCTATCAAAATGTTCGTTCAAAATTAGATTTTACTCTACAAAAAGAAACAATTATGTGTTCTTAATAGAGAAAAGGCAAAAAAAGAGTTACTTTTGGTCTCAAAGGGAAGTTTTTTTAAATCAAAAAAGTTCCAATTCTACTGTCGAGCTGTTGTTTATTAAAAAACTTTTCATAAACTTTGCTATTTAGGTAATTAGAAAAAAGTAATTTTTCCTTTCAAAGTTCCAGTAATGACAAAAACTCGTTTACGTTCAGTGAAGGCCCAAAGAACAAAAAATTTGTTTCAAGGAACTGGTCGTGTTTTTTACGGCTTCGATTCTGAGTTTTTAAAATTTTTAAGAAATTTTGGATCTGCTTTTTGAAATTTTTAAAATAAAATTGCGTAGTCCTATGCCATAGACTTGCTTACATGAAGCGTTAAAGGCTTCCAAAGGAGCAGTAAATGAACCTAAAAAAACTTTTTTTGATTTTTAAACGATCCTAAAATTTGAAATAGTTCTGTGAAGTTGTAGGTGAGCCACTTCTGTGAACTTGTACCCACTTATGCCAAAATACCTATTCTTTCCAATGAAAACAAAAATAATCTGGTTAAGGTTTTTGTCTTCTAACTATTGATGCCAAATCTTTTCATATTTTTGGATATTTTTCATTTTTTTGATTTTGTTTGAAATCTTAACTCCAAAATCTATTTTTTTAATGGTTCTCAATGGCGTTGAGAAGTCGTTCAATTTACCATAAATAGTTTTCAGAAAAAGCTTTGACACTTCTTGCACTTTGCTCTGAATTTTTAGTTTTTGTCTGTATTTTTTTGTCAGTTTTTGTTTTCAGAGTCTTAAGACTTACTGTGACGCCTTATCGATGACTTAGGGACAAATGATATTATTGCCTTCCCATGGAGGTGTAATTTAGTGCATTTATTGATTGCCGTTAAAAGCCAGTGAATTTAATTGCTTTGATAATACTAGCGTTCTTAAATCATGCTGTATTTTAATGTATTTGTTAATATTTAACAGTTCTTCTGCAGTCACATCCTTACAATCATAAGGAAATCATTGCTGTTTAAAAAACTTAATTAAAGAACTTTTACACGGAATTTTTCAAAAATTATCTATCGTATAATTCTCTCAATTTTTTCTTCATTTTGCTGTATTAGCCAGTTTTTTTTGTTCTTTAATTTGTTGTAAATTTTCCCAAATGCTGAGACTTATCATTTGCTTCCGAATGAGGATTAATTGAACTTATTTACTGCTGTCAGTTTATAGCTAATAAATTAAAGAGATTTGAATAATGAATTCTAAGCTTTATCGTTTTTGTGGTTCGTTTTGTCAACTTGCAACTTATTGTCGCCAATGAAAGGTCCCAACCACTTTCTGGTAATGCGATCGTTAACGAGTCAATTGTGTGGTCGAAAACTTGTGTTTTTTTAACACTTTTTAGCCCATTTGCTATAATAACACTTCCCGTGATTTTCAAATGAGGATCAACTGAACACATTTAATGTTTTAAGTTCGTTTTAACGGAAATAGTGTCAGTAGTAATTGAAAAAGCATAATAAGCAGATAATAGCTACGTATTGTCTAGCGAGCATTAGGAGTTTTTTAGGTGGCCCGTAGAAGCTCAAAAAAAATTTTCTTCTCAAAGCTTCTTTGAATTTGGAATTTGTCTCAAACTTGCTTTTTCTTTCGGTTTGTTTTTTCGAATTATAAACATTGCGCAACATTGACCTATTTTCTGTTGAGATAAAGATTTTACAGAGATAATAATTGTCTGCTGGACCAAAATTGCCGATTCCAAAGCGTTTCAATTAAATGAAAAACTCCATATGAGCTTTCTTGTTTGAAAATAAATTTCAACGGCCGTATTCAAATGATTTTGTCGAATACAACTTTTTCTATTATCCCCAAAAACATTTGCATTGAAATACTTTTTCAAGTTTCTCTGATTTGCAATGACCAGGTAATGAACTCAGAAGTGTTACAGATTTTGAGGTCTTATTGTTCCAAACACAATGGGCGGAGGTGTAGTAACTATATGCTCCATAATTTGTTCTTTCAATTCTGGCCGATCAGATTATTTGGCGCACACAAACGAGGGTGGGATCAATAGAAATTCCATTTAGTATAAAAATATATTAAAAATTATTTTGAACTTTGTCTGTTGTAGTTATGGTGGTCTAATGTTTTGTTACCATTCGACTGATTTCCGTTGTTCACCTTTTCAGTAATTTGTGCTCAAAATTTGATCTTTTGTTAATTTTTTTCTTATGTTAAAATTGCCAGCGAAATCATTAAACGTTTCAACTTTAAAACCAGAGGATGCCTGAATTGTTTGATCCGACCAATCCGGTTAACAATTCGACTGGATTTTTGGAAAGAGTTGTCCATGAAAATGACCAAAATGATTTTTTGACTTATTTACTCCAAATTTACCAACAGTTCAAACCTAAAACTTAGTGACACAATCTTTAGAAACTGAAACTAATGGCTGGCTGAGGTGCCAAACTCATACTTTTAAGAATAAGAGAACTGCCCTTCATAACATCTAATTGTCTCCTAAAAAACACTTTCGTTGAATCGCATACTTGGAGACTAATCAGGCTCGTAAGAGAGCTGCTGTGTCACTTAAGGCCCTCTGAGTTTTACCTGTCTATGCCGTTTTGAGGACGAAGAGTTAAAAGGGTCAGACGTTAACGCGGTCTTGCAAAAAATCACATCAAAAGACCGCATCACTAATATAATTGACATGAACTTCGTTTAAAATTTTTCTTGCGTCTGGCGTAAGCATCAATATACACTATGGCACCAAAAGCTGCGTAGAGCATGGTTTCTACTTTTAAAGTAGGATTCGTGCTTCATCAGCACCAGTTGCACTAGGGCTTGAAGTTTTAAGAGAAATTTCTCTCTCATTTCACCGCCTAAACAGAAAAGGTGGTTAAACCACTTTGTTCAAAAAAGGAGGGGAAGGTACTGGAATGGCCGGCATATAGTCCAGAAAGAAAACGTGTCAGAAACTTGAAATCCAATTAACCAAGATGTGCAAATCCAAAACTCAAAACGTGCAATTATTCCATGTTTGGAATGCTTTTTAAAAAATCTTCAGGTGTACGTAGCTTTTTGGTACCATACTGTATTTTTTGCTGGCATGTTCCCACAGCCTAAGGTACTCAATGAAAAATACCCTCCTAACGATCGGAACCCCTTTCCATGAGTGGAAGTCGATTTTCCCCAAAGGCAATATTTAATCGCAAAGAATGGTAGAGGTTTTTTAAATTGCTCAGATACTATTCTTCAGAAAATTTTTCCCCAAATGGTCTTTGTGCTGCTTATAAATCGGCCTCATTCATTCACTATCGCAAAAGGAGTTTATTAGCTATTTTTATTTTCCGATACAAATATATCCAAACCAAATTTCAAAATTTAAAAGCATAATTACAAGGAAAAACTTCAGTTCAGGTTCTACACAGAAACTTTCAAATGTACAGCAATTTTTCCAGCACAGGTGAGGAACAAATAAGGCACAAAACCCTGAGGACAAACAGTTTGCACCAATAAGGCAAAGAGAAGGTTTATCATAATGGGTGACATTTTTGGGGTGTGCGTTGGTAATAGTTATTGTAAGTTATTAGGATCTTTTCCGTTTGTGCCCCCCAGTACGTTATGCACCCCCCCCCCCCCAGTTACAGAGCACGTGTCACTACATGGTATATCATTATTTAAAAATATTGCACGTGCGTCTGGGGGTGCAAATAATATGCGCCCACTAAGCTGGAAGGCACAAACGGAAAAGATCCGTTTATTATATAAATGATTCGTAGTTATTGTGCATTGACCGTTGAAATAGGATTAATAGACATGATTGGCCACAAATAGTGAGTCGGTGTTGGCGTCTCCACTTCCCTTGTACATTCCGTGACAAGCTTCACCGTTGGCCTGTAACAAACAAAAACTCACTTCCACTTCGGTATAGACCACCCCGAACAAAAATGTAACACCATTATAGGCACCTACATTAAAGGAGCAATATATAGATCATAGTCCCACTAATTTAGTTCTATGATGGGAAAGAAAATCCAGCTATTTTCTATTAACAGACTCAACTATGAACCGTCGGTTATTCATCTGGTTACCATCATTCTACAATTTAGCAATTACTAATCGATAACAACTTGATTTGTTTATCAAGATAGCAAACCCAGTTGTTAGTTTAAAATCATTGATAAATCATAATTTCCAACATTTTTTGAGACGAAAATTTTTATTCTAAAGATCAGCTTGGTTATCAGAATTTTGATCACTCTGAAGAAAAGAAACAACAAACAGATAGCACTTAGAATTTTTTAAAAGAGTTTAATGACTTCTGAGATGGCCCATTGATGTTGTATTTTGATCATACATACGATTGACTTCACTCCGAATTATTAGTTCACGATGAGTAAGTATATCTATCTTCGGTTTCTGATTTCTGTCTGTTGTGCTTTACCTCAGTCTTCAGCTTTTACTCCCTGCTCATTGGGTGAAGAAAAGTTTAAGTAAAAGATGTCAATATTCCTACTCATTAATTTTCAATGGATCAAGCAATCTCCCCTCTGTTTGAGCGAGTATTTAAAATATAAAAATTTCGTAATATTGTATTTTACGAACAGGAACACATTTAAAAATTGATGACCAATTCCAATCCTTTTCTATTCAACGCATCAAGCACTCATTAATTTTTTAAATATCAGATCAGAGTTCCAGATTAAAAAATTAAGATTTTTGCTTTGTAAATACTGAATTCTGAATAACCGCTCAGGACCTTGGTAATTTTATTTAATAAGAGGGAAGGCATCGCTTTCAATAATTTTATTTAATAAAAGCAAATGAGCCTTATATATGCATTTTTAAGAACACTAACTTTTAATGATTGCCACAAATGAAAAAGCACACAAACAAAACCCAAAACCTGACTTTATATTTAAAATAAAAAGTCATGTCATTAACAACCAACGAACAATGATTGCCACAGTCAAAAAAATCCGCAGCTCAGCACTGTTAGTTGTATGAATCAAAATTATGCATCATTGAGAACCGATATCTTTGTTTATTAATGCCACCTTTGTGAAAAAAGCTTAAAATGCGCTAAAACTTAATATATCACTCAATGTTTTTTTAGAAAACACTTTCAAAATTTTCAGAACCAAAACGAACTCCAAAAAGCTACAAATAAAGAAAAGCAGGTAAAACTCAAGAACTTTGAAAGCACTAACTACGGAGAGCTATGTAGTATTACAAAGCACGAACTGTTTCGTCAAATGAAAGCAAATTATAAAACAAAATTATTGTGAAAATAGCTAAAAAATTATACCAACTGAACAATACTTCGATATAAACATCAAAATTACTTTTGCCTGATTAAATTCTCTGGAACGAAAGGCAGACGAGGCAGTTTAATTTAGAGGGGGGTAGCTTAGAATGTTTTATGGGTCCAAAAACTTCACCACTACGATTCAAACCCATAGATCAGTCTCTCAAGAATTTGAATTCTTTTGCGATGATTTCTTGCTAAGATATGATCAAAGAGTTGGATTTTCCCACTGAAAACTTACAAAAATTTAAATCTTGATTTTTGTCACGCCGAAGTAGGACAAAAAAAGCTTTTCATTTTAATTGCAAGCAGTTTCTTGAAGTACCTTGCTAGGCAATTCAAGATCTATTCACAGTTTTGGTTGCCACGAAGTTTGAAGACAAAAACACCAAAATTAAACAAGGCAAACTTAACAAATTGAGCGAATTAAATAAAATTTCCCGCACATTTTTTTTGATTTACGCCTCTAGCATTCTCAAAAAGGCTTCTGTTAGCTCGTTCCAACTTTCTTACAAAGTACAGATTCTAGTTTTTATGAGAACTCACAAAACGGTAATTCAGTCAATTATCTCAGTCGTTACTTCAGAGAGTTTTCCCCGCAGATCAATGAAAAGACATTGCAGGACAAGTCCTGACGTACAATTCAAAGAATTTTCAATGATAAACAAAAAAATAGACCTAGAACGGACTATGAGTGAATTTGGAAAACCATTTAAAAAAATCAGTTCAAAAAAAACTTTAAAAAACAGAAAAGTTAAAATACCACATAAGATAAAATTCCGCATGTGAACAAGAAACCACTAGCCAGAAATGGAAATTTGCTTCAAACAAAAAATAGGCCTAGAATGAACTATGAAGGGATTGGGAAAACCATTTAGAAAATCCCATTCAAAAAATTGAAAAAACAGTAAGAATCAAAGAGAAAGTGCCGCAGGTGAACAAAAAACCACTAGCGAGAAAGCGAATTTTTGTTTAAACACCGTTTTCTCACTATACTTTAAAATTAGAGTGAAAAAAATTCACGCCGCAAAACCACTCGCGTTTTCTCTCCACTTCCTGTTTCGGCGTGACCAAAATCACTACTCCAATTTGACTTCAAAAATCACGAAAATGTGTGAATAGATCTTAAAAGAAGACAGCGCCCCAAAACAATTCAAATTCTTTGAATTGTAAAAAAACTACGATGTCCCCAATAATAGCCGCTATCGCTTCGCGACTATTAAACAAATTACAATAAAAAATAGTGCCAAACATAGCTGGCAGATGGCCAGAAAATAGCCGCCATAGATTCGTAGATCTGCAGTCTAAAAAAAACAGTAAAAAAAGACAGACCAAAAAAAATCGCCTTTTCATTGAAGGCTGATATGTTATATTTTGATTAAAAATCTGTATAAGTTTTTGCTGCCTCTATTAGCTGCTCTCAAATAACATTGAGTTAGAGTGGCACACACCCATTTGACCTTATCACTTCGAATTAAAGTAAACAAAAATCAATGTCAAAGTGAGGAAGTCATTTTTGAGAGTGAGGTAAGTCACGTGTGACCAAAAATTTAACCACGTAAATGAACAAAAAAACTCGCTCCACTAAGAGCGAAAAATGACGTCACACACGCACTTCAGTTAAAATTGCATGAACGAATGAACAAACAGCAGATTTGAAGTGGTTGTGACGTCATATGGTCGTAACAAAAATAGTGACGACGAAATAAAAAACATAGCCGGAAGAAATCCGGAAGCGACTCGAAGCGTTAAATCTTCACTAACAAAACCGTAACTGCAGCGGAAGCCACTACTTTTTGTATTAAACCATTAACTCACGACCTCTACAGGTCTGCTATAAAAAATGGTGAAACTTCAACCACTGTCAACAAGAGAAACAAAATGAAGCAAAATTTTATATTATTGAAAACGTTTGGTAACGTTGAAAAATCCAAAATAATTAAGGTGGTTAAAAACCTGATAGTCTGAAAAAGCTGGCAGTGTTATCAATAGCCCTCAAATAATTCATGATTCTAATCTGAAAAAGATCGCGAAAGCAAACGGCAGATAATAATCTTAGAAACTAAGTTAAATCTTTTCAAAGAAAGCTCAAATTTAAGAATCAGAAAACCCCTATAATTACACTTCTAATCACTGCAATTAAGACCAAAAACAACACACACATACTGTTCGTTTTTGTACATAATCTAGACAACATGATTTTATACTAAATCAAAAATAAAATTGATCATAGAAAAGACATAAGCAGCAGAAGAATATTCAAAGGCAAAAAATTGTTTAAATTAAAACCAAGGCCGGAAGAAAGCTGCAGTAAGTAGTCATAAGTGAAAATTTTGGAAGAAGCTTGCTATCAAACTCTCTTGAATGAAAACAATTGCACACCAAAGAAATGACGAAAATCTAAGAAAAAGCTTAAACCGTTCATTTTTACAACTGAAAAAATCAGTATCCAAAAATAAATTTAGGTGCCAGGACAAAACTAGAAGGATACTAACTAGAATGTAAAGAATATGGGCACAATGTAAGGAACACCGTAACAAAAAGACTTTCTTGATTTTTGAAGGTTAAAAATCAATTTAAAAAATTCAAGAAAAACGAATAAATTTCATTGTTCAGCATTCAAGACAGAGAAAAGATAACTAGTCATCCGATACAGAGATCTATCCTCCTGAAGAGACCAAAAAATAAGAAAAACCAGAATTCATAAATAAGAAACATTGAAAGATTTTGCAAAAAAAATGGTCAAAGAACTTTTAAGTTAAGACTGCATTTATGAAAAAGTTTTAACTGTTTTCTCAAAACTTAACGCCAAAAAATGATTGAATTTTTATTGAAACGATAATACAGTCCCTCATGTTGCACAAAAAAACTTTCTAGCAATTATAACCAAAATACAAACGAAAAACTGACGAAAATCCGAAAAAACTACCAAAATCGGATTAGCATATGTACAATTTTATGGACAAAAATTATATCGACGTAGAAAGAGGCGTTGAGTATAGGTATCATCAAAGAGAAAATGCCATATTAACTGATTTTTTGACAAAAAGACGGTTAAAAGATAGAAAAAAGAGGAAATTAAAATAAAAAAGCCAAAAATTAACTAAAAAATCAAGAATTATGTGCCAATTTTCAACTTGAAACGCATTTTCAGGCTCTGCAGAACACTGTGGTATCAATTTCCGAGGTTGACATTTCAAAATAGTATCGAATAAAATTTATTTCTACAAGGAACCAAATTAAAAGCAAAAAAATTGGGCCACTTAGACGAAAAAATGGCTAAAAAAGGTTGTCTATATGAGCAATTCAGTCAAAAACTACTTTTCAAAGTCAAAAAGTCATTCACTAAACGCAGCGCATGCTCAAAAAATTTCTCTCGCTTAGACAAAATCTGTTCACCAAGACAGATTTTCTCACTTTCGCTTTTAGGTCAAAACGCCGCGTGAACAAATCTACTTCCTGTAAAAAAACATAGCCGGAAGAAATCCGGAAGCGACTAGAAGCGTTAACACTTCACTAACAAAACCGTAATTGCAGCGGAAGCCACTACTTATTGTATAAAACCATTAACTCACTACCTCTCCAGGTGTGCTCTAAAAATTGGTGAAACTTAAACCACTGTCAACAAGAGAAACAAAATGAAGCAAAATTTTATATTATTGAAAACGTTTGGTAACGTTAAAAAATCCAAAATAATTAAAGTGGTCAGATAACTGATAGTCTGTAAAAACTGACAGGGTTATCAATTGCGCTCAAATAATTCATGATTCTAATCTGAAAAAGGTTGCGAACGCAAACGACAGATAATAATCTTAAAAACTAAGTTAAATCTTTTCAAAAAAGAAAGCTCAAATTTAATAATCAGAAAACACCTATTATGACACCTATAAAATCTATAATGGCACTTCCAATGACCGCAGTTAATACAAAAACAACACACAACTTGTCCTCGTTGTACAAATGCAAAGACAACATGATTTCATACTAATTCAAAAATTAAATTGATCATAGAAAAGACATAAGCAGCAGAAGAATAATCAAAGGCAAAAAATCGTTTAAATTAATACCAAGACCGGAAGAAAGTTGCAGTAAATAGTCGTAAGTGGAAATTTTGGAAAAGGCTTGCTATCAAACTTTCAGTCCTGCCATATGTTGAATGAAATCAATTGCAAACCAAAGAAATGACGAAAATCTAAGAAAAAGCTGAAATCATTCATTTTTAACAACTGAAAAAATCAATATACCAGAAATAAATGTAGGTGCTAGGCCAAAGCTAGGATGATACTAACCCGAATGTGAAGAATTTGGGTTCAATCTAAGCAACACCGTAACAAAAAAAAACATTCTTGATTTTTGAAAGTTAAAAATCAATTTAAAAAATTCAAGGAAAATGAATACCTTTCATTGTTCAGCATTCAAGATACAGAAAAGATAACTAGTCATCCGAGACAAAGATCTATCCTCCTGAAGATAACAAAAAGCAGAATTCATAAAAACGAAACATTGAAACATTTTGCAAAAAAATGGTCAAAAAACTATTAAGACTGCATTTATGAAGAAGTTTTTACCGTTTTTCGAAAACTTAACGCCAAAAAATGATTGATCTTTTATTGAAACAAAATTAAAGTTCCTCATGTTGCCCAAAAAGACTACTATTTCCAGCAATTATAACCAAAATACAAAAACCTGACGAAAATCGGAAAAAAACTATCAAAATCGGATTAGCATATGTACAATTTTATAAAACAAAATTACATCGAGGTAGAAAGAGGCCTTGAGTATATGAAATATCAAAGAGAAGTTGCCATATTAACAGATTTTTGACAAAAAGACGGTTAAAAGATCCAAAAAAGAAGAAATTAATAGAAAAAAGCCAAAAATTAATTAAAAAATCAAGAAATATGCACCAACTTTCCACTTGAAACGCATTTTCAGGCTCTGCAAAACACTGTGGCATCAATTTCCGAGGTTAGCATTTCAATAAAGTATCGAATACAATTTATTTCTACAAGAAACCAAATTAAAAGCAAAAAATTGGAACACTTAGACAAAAAAACGGCTAAAAATGGTTATCTATATGTGCCATTCAAAAACAACTTTTCAAAGTCAAAAAGTCATTCACTAAACGCAGCGCATGATCAAAAAACTTCTTTCGCTTAGCGGAAATCTGTTCATCAAGGCAGCTTTTCTCACTTTCGCTTTTAGGTCAAAATGCCGCGTGAACAAATCTATTTCCTGTAAAAAAAAGACGGAGAGAAAACCAATACTCATCTTCGAGTCGTAAAAACCGAGAGAAAACCAATACTCCTCTTCGAGTCGTAAAAAAACCAAGAGAAGGCCCATAATAGCCCCAACTATCGCTGTGCGGCTATTAATAAACATTTAACTTTCGGAGCGCCAAAATGAGGGCATTATCATTGTGGTTATCTAGCTAATACATTTTAAACTCAATATTTCCATCTTTTTCGAATGATCAACTAGATCCTTTTTTTAAAAAACATAGCCGGCAGATTGCCAGAATAGCTGCGAAAGAATAGACCTGCGTGCCATATAATAAAGATAGAAACAGATACAGATCTAAATTGAAAAAAAAATCGACGCCGCTCAAAAAACTAGGCTAAAAAACATTCAGCAAAAAATCAATAAAGCTTGTTAAAATTCATTCCACAGAAGCCTCTTATTAGCGACCTTTATTGCACATAGTTCCTTTGACCTTAAACAAATTCAAATTAAACTTAAGTTTTTAAATGCAAAAGTCATTTTATTGAGTGAGGTAAGTCACGTATGATCAAAATCTAATCACGCAAATAACCTAAAGACTTTTGCTAAAGCGAGTGAGAACTGACGTCACGCGCGCATATGCCGTTAGTAAGAGGAGGAACTCATTCAGAAAATTTGACTTTTTCAGCTTTGCTGTGTGAACAAATGTAAAACGAAAAAAGAGCGCCAGACGACGAAACAAAAAAAACATAGCAGGACAAGTCCTGACGTACAATTCAAAGAATTTTCATTGACTAAATAGAAAACTAGATCTAGAACGGACTATGAATGGATTGGAAAAACCATTTAGAAAAAAATCCGATCAAAAAAAAACGAAAAAACAGTAAAAATCGAAGTCAAATTGCCGCATGTGAACAAAAAACCACTAGCGAGAAAGCAAATTTTTGTTCAAACACCATTTTCTCACTCTACTTTAAATTTGGAGCGAAAAAAATTTACGCCGCAAAACCACTCGCTTTTTCGCTCCACTTCCTGTTTCGGCGTGACCAAAATCACTACTCCAATTTGACTTCAAAAATCATGAAAATGTGTGAACAGATCTTAAAAAAAAAGACAGCGCCCCAATACAATTCAAATTCTTTGAATTGTAAAAAACCAAGAGCACCGCAATATAGCTACGCTCAGCTTACAGCTTCGCAGCTATAAAAAAACACATTATCTCAGCAACAACGAAAATGAATAACCCCTTCGCAGAACCATTCTACTCGCGGGCTTTCGAATGCTACTACTTATGTCTTCCTCCAATCAATAGTCCAGGGCTCAAAAATGACAGAGCAAAAAATTCCAGACTAGCATTACATGATGTCTGGGCAATAACGCCTTTCACTCATACTACAACTCCAATTATTGTTCCCTTTACCTTAGCCCGTTGATAGAATGCCTCTCCACATGCAGCTCTGTTCTCGTCTTTACCCGCCCATGCCTTGATCGCACTGGCCTGGAGGGCTCTGCCGAAGCTGAAGCTCAGTTTCCATGGGATGTCTATGGAGTGAGGTGGTTGGCGGAGGGAATTCATGGCATTGAGGTTGAGAGAGGCGTCCTCTTCTGACATTCCACCAGATAGGAACACCACACCTGCACGTGAACAAACAGAAAAGTCCCTTATTTGGTCAGGCCAAAAGAGCAGGGTTCACCACCACTTGTATTTTATATGCAATGTTCTATAATGCTCAATTCAACATTCGCAGTTAACATCGTTACTAAACCTATGAAAAATTTTTCATAACCTTTGGGAATGCAGCTTCAATTGACTGAATTATAAAACACAACATTGACAATCAGCTTACCTGCACGTCAAAAAATAACCATTCACTTTTGCACACCGTTTTTATCACAAAATCACCCTAAAAATGGTTTTTCTACGGAACAAAAATAGCTTTTTTTTCAAATTCAGTAACTGCAGAGTTTTCTAGATTCATTATATTTAAAAAAGTGTAGTTTCACCTGGCATAGCTGGCGGAACAACTCTCTTGAATGCAGTGACGGTCCGCAGCGCAATCTCATCATGTCCAGCTTTGTCCACACAACTCTGGCCTGAGGTGACCATATTGGGTTTCAACAGGGTTCCCTCAATGTACACATCGTGCTCTATTAACTCCTTGTATTGGGCACTAAGAACCTTCTCAGCTACCCTTTGGCACACTTCTATGGAATGGTCGCCATCTGGCAGGATCTCTGGTTCCACTATAGGCACCAGTCCATTCTAAAATATACCAAAACATACCCGACTCACGGCGGGCAAATTTCTCGCAAACGATAGACGGGGCAATTTAATTTACGAGGGGGGAGTGGCTTAGAAATGTTGGATCTATTCTGTTCTGGCCCCCAGTGTTTTTACGCCCCCAGTTACAAATTATATGTTGTTATATAGCATGTTACCATGTAAGAAAATAGCACGTGCTCCTGGGGGGCGTAAAAAATAAAATCTTACTAAGGTGTGGGGATCTATTCTGTTGCAAAACAGAATAGATCCGAAATGTTTTATGGGTGAAAAAAAACTTCCCCCACTGTTTTTCGGCTAACAACTGAGCTACAAAGGCTTTGAATTCTTTTTGCTCACAGTCCGTTTAACCGACGAACTTTATTTCAGAACGAGAGCAACTTATATCACTCAAAAATGAAAAAAGTCACAAATGAAAGAAGTCAAAGAATATTCTAGAACAAAAGCGTCAAGTGAAACTTCGTTCGAGACCAATTAAAAACACAATCGGTTATAGGTCTCTCCGACACGGGCTTCAAGAATTGAATGAGAGAAATTATGAGTTAAAATTAGAACTAAAAGTATTCGAATTTCTGCTAGTCACTTTTCCTACCTATGCAATTTTTTTTAAAAAAAATCAGATTATCTAAAAAAAATACTCCGAACCCCAAGTGACAAATTTTACATTACACCAAATCACTAAAGACTCAAAAAATTCATGTGACGTTATGACAGCAGAGCCTTGAACAGCAATTTACCTATCCTGCTACTTTCAAGGAAATTTTTCCATTCCAACTACCAGTTCCGATATCATCAATTTTCGGCAAACGACTAATATCGGAACAAAAGAGCAAAAAAACATCTGAGCTTAATTAATCACCTTTCATAATGTACGTATTGTCAACATACATTGAGTTATATACATTGGAGCTAAACAAACTGTTCCATTTTCATTTAACCGACAGCACAGTACCTTCATTTAATTTTTTTGTTAACTGTTACCCGTTTCCTCACCTGCTGACACATGCGAGCGTATTTGGCGAGGTCTGAAGTGACTGCTTTGATGTTTGCATCCGAGGGAGTTCCCGATGCCTGGATTTTCAACACCCCTCTCCACTTGGCAAAGTCACAGCCATCTTTCTTGTACTGCTTGCACCTATATCAAACAATATCACTCAGTTTTTGTGGACGCAAATATATGTTGGCAGTACTTGCGTTATGAAGGAAAGTCGTAACTATAATCTACAATCCCCGTAACGATATTTTCCCGCTCATGTATCATAATCTTATTCCTTTCTCAAAAAAGCGAAACAAAGCAGTTGCTCTTTCTTGCTCTTTTTATGCTATTCAAAAGCTTTGAAATTCATGTTGCTTTACCAAAATGGCCAACTAAAAGAACTTTACCACAGAAAACATTACCGAATTGAAGCAAATATTGAAAAACTTACAAATACTGTAACAAAACAAAACCTATTCGTACAAAATCTAGTCGACAAATACCGGCCTTTGGTTGAAATCAAACAAAAGAAAAATAGGAAATTATGGGTCACAAATCGAATAAAAAATCTTTTTGCAAAGAGAAACAATGCAAGAACAAAATGATTGAGAACCAAAAAAAAACATGGATAAAAACGACATTTTCAACAGAAAAGAAAGAGCACTCGAACCATAAACGACGCAAAAAAGTTTTTCATGAAAAACAAAATTCAGTACTGTGGTAGGGACTCAAGGAAGATGTACAAAATCATTAAAAAACGATAGGCAGGAAAAGCAGAATTGATGTGAATTATAACATTGTTTTCAATATTGGAACTGACGACCCCAAAACCATAGCTGACTATTTCAATGAACACTTTGTAAATGTTGCAGATGAACTAATAAACAAATTACCTCAAATAAGCTTTCCTTCATCTAATTATACTGAAGAGCAGTCTATGATTCTATCTGACACAAATGTGGTAAAAGTGCTCTCACAAATTGCAAGCCTACAAAAATCTTTTTTGCATGGTAAGGATCTGTTCACTAACACCTCTAAGGGATTTGACTAAATTTAGCGCCATTTTTAGTTAATTATATCAACGAACCTTTTCTGAGCGGAGTATTCCCAAAGAGCCTAAAACGAGCAATTATCCAACCGCATTTCAAACCGGGATCAAGAAATGATGTCAATAGCTATCGACCAATTTCAATTTTGCCGTCAATTGGAAAAATCTTTGCAAAGGTTATAAAAATCAAAATTGTCGACTACATTGGGAAATTCAAAATTCTTGGCGAAAAATCAGTTTGGTTTCCGCAGTCAAAGGTCATCAGTTGATGCACTCGTCAATGTAGTAAACATAAGGTTGTAAAAAGAAAGGGAACAATAGCACCACAGTTTTCCTAGATTTGAAAAAGGCATTCGACACTAAATCACTCGCTGCAGTTGAAAAATCAGAAAGCTTTGAATTTAGGGGTCAGGTTTTGAGCTGGTTCTCTTTATATCTCAAATCAAGAACACAGTGTTTATGGAAAAATGAAATATCGACAGAACTGAAAGTAAAAAATGATAGTAAACAGATAGTTCTGTTCTGGGTCCAGTTTTGTTTATACTGTACATTATTGACTTTGTGGACGCTTGTAAATTATCCATTTCGTATTGCCGACGAAACCAGCATCTTTTTCAAATGAAGACCAACTTCTGAAGAATTAAATATTGGAATTCATTTAGTTTCACATTGGCCGCATCAAAATAAATTGGATTTAAACGAGTCAAAAAACATTTGTAAGGAATTTGTTTGAAAGCAAGGCAAACATCAACTATGAAAATTGCGCAGTTCAAAGGTGCAAAACCTACAAATATCTAGGAGTAATTCGAAACACGAATTTAACTTTCGAAGCACATGTGGAATCCATTTGTTTAAAATTAAAGAAGTGGGTCGGATTAATTGCAAGGCTAAGGAAAACTTGCAGTCGCAACGCCATTTCATGTTCTGCAAAACAAAACTAAGGTGGTCCCAATTTTGAGTATGGAATTCTTATTTATGGTGGAACAACGTTAAATAAGCTGCAAAAAATTGAATGGTTACAAAAAAATTGAGAATTGTCCTAAAAAACAAACCAAGTGACTCCATCTTTGCAACCTTATTCGAGTTCAATATTTTAACAATTAATGAACTATACATAAAACAGTTGCTTTTAATAAGCCTTAGATCATACTTTGGGCTACATTCAAACAAAGTAATGAGATTTTGACCGCAAATCAAAATTTTTTCTACAATACTCGCCCGAAAACCACTCGCATTTTACAAAGAAAAACCTCAAAACGAAATTCAACTCGGACATCTCTGGGGTATCGCGGTAGAATATTGATAAATCTTTTATTGAAACAAAAAATACTACCTGAGCTTGAAAAAGAAACCATGACCTGTATAGAAGTTAACTAGTCAATGCACTTAAATATAGCTTGATCATACAAAATGTCACGCTAACAAAACTTCTCTTCAAATAATATCAGGGCGCTTAATTAAGATACGTTAGTATTTGCAAGCTTCCACTCCTGATGAAACTTTGGATTTATATGTCTTAATAGTGGATGTTGTTTCCACTGCTGTTTCCACAACTTTTTCGTGCTATATAAATATGCAGGAGAAATTCAAATTCCTTTAACATTCCACTGTTTTCCGTAAATCAAGAAGTGAATCAATATTATTTGTTTTTCAAAGATTCATACCGTGTTCATTTTTAATCTGAGCGAGAGGAGAGTTAAATGTTTCAATTTGGCATCGACTAGCCACTTTCAGGAAAACTGAGATTTCTCTTTTTACGAGACAATCTGCAAGAATTAAACCCTCCGAACAATTATCATCAAAACTCAACGCAAGTAGCTGACTATGCAAAAAACTATGACAACAAATCAAAGAAAACTTAATATTTCGAGTTTAATTTTTTCACATGTCACACGCACAGAGCGTTTAACTTCAAGAGACCAATTCAACCCCCTTCCCTTCCATAATAATTTGTTAACAATCAATTACCTTGCGGATAATCCGTCCAAGCCCTTTGTGACCACCTCTCCTGGACACCCTTCTTGGTCTTTGATTCCCTGGTCAACTTTAATGCCGAGAGTGATGTTCTGTGCTTGGAGCAGCCTCACGATCCTCTCTCCGCTCACTGGGTCTACTTGGTAGAGCGTCTCTTCGAACAGAATCACTCCTCCGATGTAAGGCTTCACTCTAGCTGCCTGTTCGAATAATGTCTGACGGTATATTCTAAACAATCATATATTGCCTTAGCTGTTCGTTAAAATACGAAAGCGCTAATTGAACAGTGGATTTCTCTTCTTTTCTTCATAAGAAAATTAAATATGATGTTTAACATACGCAAATTGTTCCATAGATCCTAGTATGATTACTAGGAAACAATCTATTTTTCCATATGATTAACTGACATCATTTATGATCCTTGTAAGATAACCACGATATCGAGAAAACATTTGACGTTATTAAGAATACTAGGAAACTATTTGTGGCCAATGTATGATTCATCAAGCATGAACGTCTTCCACTTGCTTTCCTTTCTAATAACTAAAAACCAACAGAGAGACGGACTGACTGCCCATGTTTTTTTTAATGTAACTTCGTCAAAACTGCAGCAGTCATTGAAAAAGGTGTGACATCTTAACAAAAAATGAAAAAGAGCACCAATACCATCCCGAATGTCAGTAGCCACAAACCGATTGTGCCTATCAAAAGATTTAGTTCATCTCGAATTATTTTTAAGCGGATTAAAAAGTTTAGCAAACCCAGATTAGAACAATCAGGCGCTAAAAGCTGAAGGCAGGCCCAACTTGGCAAACTAATCTTGAGTTATTCGTTAAAAATGCACGTGAAGCAGCACATTATATAACACCAGCGATGTTTTCAATTTATCTGCTAAATTTTTGTCCCCTCTGCAAAGTTTTCGGCCAACCAAGATTTGCTTTCACTGTTTTTTAAATGCAAAATTGAGGGAAACAACATCAACTCAGAAATTGTGATATAGATTGGATACAGAAGATTCGAGTAGATAGATTGACGATTGCAGTGCTATTTGAAGAGGTGTCAAAATTTCTTGCAATTTTCAAACACTTGAGTGGAATTTAACCTATCCTTACTCTTTGGTTCTCTATATTAGTCAGCACAAAACTCTTCTTAGCCCCCCTCGGTACTCGTGTACAGCACGTCGCAAGCTCCCTCGTGTCAGCGCACGAAGTGCCTCGTTCCGCCAAGATTTTTTTCTAACATTAAACATACCCCGCAGATTGCCGGAAAATAGCCGCCGTTAATTCCCATAACCAAGATTGGGATTAAAAGAGAAAAAACTAATGAAAAAACGATTTTTGCACACAAATAAATTTAGAGTGCTAACTATTTTGATGTCATGTTGGAGCTGAACATACTCCTGTTTCGTAGTGCGACCACACAGGTGCTACTATCAATACCAATGAGCATTAGAGATGGTAACCCAGAACAAATTTTGAGTAACGGGCATATAAAAATGGGCTTCATGGCTTTATCCTGTTTCTAATTCTGATTTCGTTTCTGATACTGACTCTGTTCATTTTGAATTGCTTTGCTGAGCAACTGCTGTTTAAAACATTTTCAGCAGAATGAAAGAAGAGTTCAAATAGCCTAGAGAAAAAATGTTGAACAAGCTGTGAACCAAAGTAAAGCGAAATTTTTATTCGACGAAGTAAAAAAACATAGCAGGACAAGTCCTGAAAAACAATTCAAAGAATTGAATGAAAAACTCTACCTGACCAGCAGATCAGTTGAACAATGTCAGCCAGAACACAAAAAAATCATCAAAAAGATGAGAAACTAAGAGAATCAAAACTAAACAAAAAAATAATCATTGCTAAAACTCCTGAAGCTTTTAAACCTAAGGCAAAATTTTTTCCCTCTAAAAACACCTATTTCAAAAATATGTTCAAAACCAATTTTTGTTTCTGAAATCTGTCCACTATTATATCTGCAAGACCTGAAAAATATTCCTTGGCCCTTTAAGATCGATTAACTCGAAAATGAACAAAAAATTTAGAAAAGAAATCAATTGCTAATTATAAGGAAATGTTGCTGAAAATCGTGATATAAATATTTTCATAATCATTTCTATGTCTCTAGAGGCTATCCAGTAACCCATTTCCAAGCTTTAAAAAACTCATTGGCTCAGATCGATAGGCAATATTTTTTTCAAAAAGTTTTAAACTTCAAATAGAAAATTGTTCTACTAAAATGTTTAAAGCCATTCAATTGCCCCCTAGCATTTATTCAATAACATATTATCAAACTCTGGATGCAGTTACCTGGCTACTGAGACAAGAAAAAAATAAATAAAATACAAAAGTTTTGAAAAATTTTATCAAAAAACTTCTAAAGTCGAAACGTTAAACTGTTAAAATTAAATTCATTGTAACTTAAAAGCATGCAGTAACGTTTTATCAGAACATGGAATATGTTTTCTCGCACTTGAGAATGGACGAATATCAAAAACTGAAAAAAACTTAAGGAAGCCTTAAAAAAATTGCAGATCTTATCAAAAAAATGCCAAAATTCGAGACATTAAAACCATTCCATTGTTACTAGAAACTATGCAGTGCCCTATTAACAAACCTCAAAGGAGATTGCCTGGTCCTTGAAGCCGAAAAAACTGAAAAAATGACGCAAATTTTCAAAAACCTGAAAAAAATGCGATCTTTGTCAAAAAAATTGCTAAAATTTGTGATATTGAAAAGTTGAAACCTATACCATGGCAACTATAAATTTTTCAGTAATTTATTATCCATCCCTGAGTAGATTTTCTGGCCCTTGGGACTCAAACAACTTGATTAATGACAATAAATGTCAAAAAATATGAAAAAAATTGCAAGTTTTGTCAAGAAATACTAAAATTCATGATGGCATGAAAATGATTGGCATTCCATTACCACTAAAACTATGCAGTAATCTATCATCAAAGCCTTTATCAAACTCTAGGGGGGGTTTCTTGACACCTAGGGCTAAAAACTCAAAAAATTAGACATTTTCAAAAAACCTGATAAAAATTGCCAAAATTAGTATCATTTTGCGTGTTTGTGTTTGTAGTACCAAAACATATAGCTTAAAAACGGTCATAACAAGCAATTTTGTCTCGCAAAAGGCCTTCATCAACTTCTAAAAACTTCAACATAAGACTCATCAAAACAAAAAATTACAAAAAACATGAAAAAATGCACCTTTTTTGAGCCCAAAAACTCCTAAAAATGACCTTTAAACCCTAAATTAAGGCCATCCCAGCAGCTGCACCACTATAAATACTTGAAAGATTTCTAAAGCCCACTTTGGCCACTAATGAAACTTAATGCCCGCTGGGCTTTACCTGTTTATCCCGTTTTGAAAGATGAAAGTCATTGAAAAATGTGTGAATAAAAAAAATTAAACAAGTCCTGATATACAAATCAAAGAATTGAATGAATAACTTAGATGTATTCTACTTGATCAGCAGATCAATAGAACAAGGCCAGCCAAAACAAACAAAATCATCTGAAAAAATTGAGAAACAAACAATCAATTAATCAAAAAAAAATAAAATTATTGCTAAAACTTTGAAGCTCTTACCCCTCCGGCAAAATTTGACCCCTTTAAATACACCTATTTCAAAAATATGTTCAAAACCAATTTTTGTTTCTGAAATTGCTGCAATATTATATCAGCAAGGCCTGAAAAAAGCAATTGAAAATTTTAATGACAGGTTGCTGAAAATTGTGATATTAAAATCTTAAGAATCATTTCTGTGTCTCTAGAGGCTATCCAGTGAACAAATTCCAAGCCTTAAAAAATTCATTGGCTCAAAAA